>NW_027526361.1:144667327-144902569 GCF_048455015.1 Haemaphysalis longicornis
ATGTTGGCTGGAAAAAAACTCACATTCATGACTATCGGCATGAGAACGCTACGCATTAATAGACAATTCTCTAAACTTCAGAAGATTTTTAACTTAGGCTGCTCTTGTCTTGCAGAGCAGTGACATCACCTTCAAAAAGGGCAATGGTCCGTTCCAAAGCTTCTGTCTGAGAAAATTGCGCTTTCTGAATATATAGTTTTGTCGTTATGTCTTTCTCGTGGCCGCCACAATGATTGTTAGCACAAGTTTTGTTGTACATGTTTTTCACCGAGGAAACACGGAAACAATACGCAACGTGACGATTGCTTGCTGTCAACATCTTACAACGGAGATTAAGCAATCTGTATTTTTTGCTGTTTTTTTTTTTCTGGTTTGCCCGCGACTTGTGCCATGCCTGTGATTCAGTAGCCGATGTGAGAGTGATATCTTTGCTGTCAGTGGTTCTTCATCCTGCCACTACTTGCTGACTCTGTTAAATCTCACGGAGAACAGCGTGTTCTCGAAAAACAACAGAGGCGAAAAGGAGAACTTTTTTTGCGACAGAAAGTGCCTCCCTCTGAAACCACTCTGCTGCTCCTCTCGCCGATAGGCAGATCCGAATGCAACAGTCTCTGCACTATCGAGAATGAGCCAGGAACGCAGTTGACACTCAGCGGAGGTTAGTTGGGCATCACTGCTTTCGCATTGAGAGTTATTACCACTGTTTAGGCGTCCCAGAAGTATTCTCTTCTGTTCTCCGCCGCATTGGTAAGGATGTTGGTGTGCGGTTCTAACAGCTTGTTGTATATAGCGGTAAATCATGATCCACGTCCTATATCAACAATATTGCCGCGAACCATACATTGGGTTTGTTTATTTGTGTTTTGCTTTTACCGCCCGGCTGCGCCGGTCTGTGTTATCTATGCGCCAAGGGAAGCGCGTGTTCCATTCTTTCTTTCTGTGCCGCATGTGTTATCTGTTGTGATAGGGAGAGCCTTCCGATCTAACGTGAACAGCCCAGAATAATCTTCTTGGATCTACTATGTTCTCGATGTGAATCGACGTTTCGAGAACCACGCGCGCCGAAAGATAAACAGCCTGCAGTGCGGGCGCCGGAGCATTCGATTCTGCGACGCTCGCCGACGCAAGTCACTTTGTTGACCGCTGCTTCGCCGCCTCTGTATTCTTTTGAGTTGTTAGGGGAGCACAAGTTCGCTCCAATAAGCTTGTTTCTCCTTCAAGACAACTGCGTCGTCCTTGTCTTCCTGACATCTGGTGGAGGTGCTGGGTACTCAGCCTTTATGCTCCCAACGACATCTGGAAGCCGCCAAGTCAGTCCAACCAGAGAAAGCCGCCGACTGCAAGGATTGCTACCCGAGTTCGGTCTTATGCCAGAATGGCCCAAGAGAAGAAACGCTGCAACCAACACCATGGAGCACGAAACAACGTCGCCAATTGTCCTGCAGCAGCCCCGGGAACCGCCATCGTTCCGGGGAGCCCCCGCTGAAGGCCCCGAGGAATGGTTGGAGAAGCTGGAGCGCGTCCGGACCTTCAACAGGTGGGACGATGAAGAAACCTTCCGGCACGTTTTCTTTTACTTGGAAGATTCGGCTCGCACTTGGTTCGAGAACAACGAGAGCTCCTTGACAAACTGGGCTCAGTTCAAAAGCGAGTTCACTAAGACCTTCACTACCGTGGTCAGAAAAGAACGCGCAGCGCTTTTACTTGAAACTCGAACGCAGCATCCCAACGAAGGGGTAGTTATCTTTGTTGAGGGGATGAACAGGTTGTTTCGACGTGCGGATCCGGAGATGACAGAAGGAAAGAAACTAAGGTTTCTCATGCGAGGGGTAAAGAGGATCTTTTTGCTTGCCTTGTCCGCAATCCTCCCAAGACGGTGGCCGAATTCGCGTCTGAGGCGGCCGTGATGGAGAAGACGCTGGAAGTTCGAACGAGGCAGTACGATCGCCCGGTCAACGTGCTGGTTTCCGAGACGATTGGTGCCGGGGCTACAAGTTCCGACACACTGCGTGAGACCATCCGAGCAGTGGTCAGGGAGGAGCTTCGGAAGCTTTTTCCGACGACGCCGCAACCTCAAGTGGCTTTCCTGACTGACGTCATCCGCGAAGAGGTTCAACACGCTTTGGGCACTTCTATGCCATCCGAGGCACCCCGCGAGCCACAGGCGATGACCTACTCCGCGGCTGTTCGTCGACCCCGCCCTGCTCCAACCCGTCTACAAGAAGTTCCACCGTACCGCCGTCCACTCACGCCGCCGTCCCCACTCTCGCCACTGTCGCCGCCGTCGACCGTACCGCCGTACACAGCCCAAACCCAGGCGCCGAGGAAAACTGACGTTTGGCGAACGCCAGATCATCGTCTGCTGTGCTACCATTGCGGAGAGGCCGATCACATCTATCGTCGCTGTCCGTACAGGAGACTCGGACTGCGTGGTTTCTCCGTCGACGCCCCACGCCCCCGACCCGGCCAGCGCCCTACTGAGATCAACGAATACCTGTCCAACACCAACCGAGGACCAGCCCGCTCACACCGATCGCCGTCGCCCTACCCATACCAGTCGCCTAACCGCCGTAGCAATGCTGATTTCGCACGTGGAAGGTCCCCCAGCCCACGCGGGGAAACTAAAAGCAGCAACTTCTGGAGGTGAAGTTGCTCTACGGCGAAAAACTGGAAACGCTCTAACGACGCAAGGACGCGCCGAAGACAGTGATTCACGACATGCCCACATCCCGACGACTCGACCTAGCCATGACGAGACTCCTGAACACCACGACAGCTACACGGCGCGACGCGTATCCGACCTGACCGAGACGTCTGTTGAGAAGACGACGACAACGACGATGCACAGTGCCCGACCGTCAACACGTACAAGCAGAGATACGACGCCCCGACGAACCCGGAACTCGAGGAAGACTGCATCTGACGTCAAGGTGTCCATCGACAGCTTTGACGTAGTCGCCCTCGTAGACACGGGAGCTGACTATTCTGTAATGAGCGGACCATTTGCGTCTAAACTGAAGAACGGTATGACCAGATGGGATGGTCCGCACATACGCACAGCAGGAGGCCACCTCGTGACGCCAAGTGGAACGTGCACATCGCGCGTCACCATAGACGGCACAACGTACCCTGCGGCGTTCGTCATTCTGTCTAACTGATCCAGCGACGTAATTCTTGGAATGAACTTTTTGATGGACAACGGTGCAATAATCGATCTGCAGACCAAGTCAATAACTTTTTCCCCCAATCACTCCATGACGCCGGAACCGCACCCCGAACGACGTGCTCCTGTAAGGATTGCCGATGATCATGTCACCCTGCCACCCCGCGCAATCTTGATGGTCGCAGTCTACTGTGAAGATGCTGCTCCTGACGTCGACGCTATCGTAGACACTGATCAAAGGGTGCTTCTCGACCGTGGTGTGTCGGTTGCAAGAGGCATTGCGTGCGTCAAGGAACACCAATCACACATTTTGGTTACTAATTTCACCGAGGAGTACCAGCATTTAAACAAGGGCGCGGCAATTGCATTCCTCGAAGAAACGCAAGAAGCAAGTGACGTGATCGCGGTCGCCGACATTGAACGCACACCCGTAGAAACCTTCAAGCTCGCGCAGCCCTTCGACGTGATCCTGGCGCTACCGCAAGAACACAGGAACAATTTATTGGCGTTGCTGCGTCACTATAGCGAATGCTCTTCGTCGAGCGCAAAACTACGTCAGACCCCTCTAGCAAAGCACTGAATAATAAATGAAGATGGAGCCCGACCTACCCGACAGTCACCGTTCCGCGTCTCTTCACACGAACGGGAAGCCATCCTGACTTAAGTCGACGATATGCTCATCGACGACATTATACAGCCATCGAAAAGCCCCTGGGCTGCGCCCGTTGTACTCGTAAAAAAAAAAGACGACACATTAAGGTTTTGTGTTGACTACCGGCCACTGAACAAAATCACGAAAAAGGACGGGTACCCGCTCCCCCAAATCGACCACGCCCTCGACCACCTCTGCCATGCGAAGTACTTCTCATTGATGGACCTGAAGACCGGCTACTGGCAAATTGAAGTGGACGAGAGAGACCGAGAGAAGACTGCATTTATAACACCAGACGGCCTATACGAGTTCAAGGTGATGCCGTTTGGGCTGTGCACAGCACCAGCGACGTTTCAAAGAGTCATGGACACTGTGCTAGCTGGCCTTAAGTGGCAGACCTGCCTCGTATGCCTCGACGACGTAGCGGGATTCGCCCGGACTTTAGACGAACACCTTGCAAGGTTGCAGTCTGTACTCGACGCCATTCGTACGCCGGGGTTGACGCTGAAGGCTGAAAAGTGCCGTTTCGCATACGGGGAACTCAAGTTCTCGGGCCACGTCGTCACCGCCGCGGGAGTCCTGCCTGACCCGGCAAAAACTTCAGCCATTGCGAACTTCCCAAGGCCGAAAGATAAGAAGGGCGTGCGAAGATTTCTCGGGCTGTGCGCATACTACCGGCGCTTCGTCGCAAACTTCGCACGCATTGCAGAGCCACTCACGCGCTTGACGAAAGATAGCACCCCTTTCAGCTGGGAAAACAACCAAGAAGAAGCATTCAGCGGGCTGCAAAAACGCCTGAAAAGCCCGCCCGTGCTCGCTCATTTCGACGAAAATGCCGAAACAGAAATGCACACGGACGCCGAGGATATAGGCTTGGGTGCCGTCCTTGTCCAAAAGCAAAGCGGCTGCGAAAGGGTAATCGCCTATGCCAGCCTTGGTCTGTCGAAGGAGGAGAAAAACTATTCTGCCTCTGAGAAAGAGTGCCTGGCTATTATAAAAGCGATTTCAAAATTTCGCCCATACGTGTATGGAAGGCCATTCAAGGTTGTAACAGACCACCATGCGCTGTGTTGGCTCGCCAATTTGAAGGACCCCTCTGGCCGTCTTGGGCGGTGGAGCTTGCACCTGCAGGAGTTCGACGTTACAGTCGTTTATAAATCCGGCAGGAAACACTCCGACGCCGACTGCCTGTCCCGCGCCCCCGTCGACCCACCACCACAAGACTCTGATGAAGACAGCGCGTTCTTCGGGATCGTGACGGAGAGCGACCTAGCCGCCCAGCAGTGTGCCGACCCCGACTTACCCGTCATAATCGAGTACTTCGAGGGATGCAACGTTGCCGTTCCTAGGACTTTCAAACGCAGGTTACCAGCATTCAGCCTGAGAAACTCCGTCCTCGTGAAAAAGAATTTCAGCCCCGGAACAAGAGCGAATTACCTTCTCGTCATCCCCGCGGACCTTCGTGACGAAATTTTGGAAGCGTGCCACGGCGACTCGTCTTCCGGGCATCTCGGCACAGCCCGCACTATTGGAAAAATCAAGGCGAGGTACTACTGGCCCGGCCTTACCTCTGACGTCCCCCACTACGTCCGGAGCTGCCGTGACTGCCAGCGACAAAAAACGCCGCCGACAAGACCTGCCGGACTTCTGCAACCGATCACCGTCCCATCGAGACCATTTCAACAGATTGGAATGGACCTTTTAGGCCCGTTCCCTACGTCACGATCACACAACGATTGGATTGCCGTAGCGACAGACTACATGACGCGCTACGCAGAGACCGCCGCTCTTCCGAGGGGGACTGCACAAGAAGTGGCAAAGTTCTTTATAAGCCAAGTTGTGCTGCGACATGGAGCCCCGGAAGCCCTAATCACAGACCGTGGAACGGCATTTACTGGGGAGCTGATGCAAGGAGTATTACGCTACAGCAACACGGATCACCGAAGAACGACGGCGTGCCCCCCCCCCTCAAACGAACGGACTAACAGAACGTCAGAACAAGACAATCGCAGATATGGTGTCAACGTACGTTGACTTTGAACATAAGACTTGGGACGAAGTGCTCCCGTATGTCACGTTTGCGTACAACACGGCTATCCAGGAGACGACGCAGCTGACGCCGTTCGAGCTTGTCTACGGTAGAAGGCCGACTACGATGCTCGACGTTATGATTCCGCACGTAGAAGACGACGATCTTAACGCCGACGTCCACGGATATCTGCAAGGTGCGGAGGAGGCCCACCAGCTTGCTCGAGTTCGTTTAACGGACCAGCAGCTGGTGGATGCGGGCCGCTACAACCTCCGACGCCGAGACGCCGAGTACCAACCAGGGGATCGTGTGTGGGTTTGGACTCCCATCCGATGACGCGGACTCAGTGAGAAGCTCCTGCGACGGTATTTCGGACCCTACCAGATTCTACGACGTGTTGGCCAACTTACCTACGAAGTGATCCCCGATGGTGACTCCGGCACATCACGACAACGCACGCGGCCTGAAGTCGTCCACGTGGTTCGCCTAAAACCTTTCTACGGACGATAACGAATTTTATTTTTATTTTCGGACAGTCGCTTATGTTAGCATCGGGTCGATGCACTCTTAGAGGGCGGGTAATGCCGCGAACCATACATTGGGTTTGTTTATTTGTGTTTTGCTTTTACCGCCCGGCTGCGCCGGTCTATGTTATCTCTGCGCCAAGGGAAGCGCGTGTTTCATTCTTTCTTTCTGCGCCGCATGTGTTATCTGTTGTGATAGGGAGAGCATTCCGATCTAACGTGAACAGCCCAGAATAATCTTCTTGGATCTACTATGTTCTCGATGCGAATCGACGTTTCGAGAACCACGCGCGCCGAAAGAGAAAAAGCCTGCAGTGCGGGCGCCGGAGCATTCGATTCTGCGACGCTCACCGACGGAAGTCACTTTGTTGACCGCTGCTTCGCCGCCTCTGTATTCTTTTGAGTTGTTAGGGGAGCACTAGTTCGCTCCAATAAACTTGCTTTTCCTTCAAGACAACTTCGTCGTCCTTGTGTTCGTGACAATATCAACTATAACTTCATGGCTGATGACAGGCTAGATTTCATTTTTAAAGGTTAGCTGAGGACGCAAACGTTTTGGTGTCTTAAAGTACGTGCACACTATCGTCGAACTTGCCGTGCCGCCTTGCCGAAGGCCGTCAGCGGGGTAGCTCCGTGCCGTCGGTCAAGGCCACATTAACTCCCGCCATGGTGGTCACGTGGTACACCCGATCTGCGGGAGCGCTCTCAAGCGAACTCCCTCCCCCGCATTTATAAGTAACTCTCAGGCGAAATGCTGGAAAGTCACGGATGATGCTGTCTGTACGGGCTGCGCTGGCCCACTGTGCTGTTGACATTTCCCGTGTTCCCTGTGCTAGCATGGAGTGTGCTGCAATCACAGTTCGCTAAGCGCATACGGACACTTATGTTGCATGTGTTTATGTGAGAACAGGAAAGGCACCAGACGTTACATCACTCATTTCCTTGAGGTCCAAGTTAGGGCGTGACTGTGCGACCTTGGGAGACTTTAATGCACACCACCATACCTAGGGCAGCCTATCGTTTACACGCCGCGGGAAGGAACTTCTGGAAGCCATCAACACAGCTGGGCTGCTGCTTCTGATCACCGGGGCACCCACCTTTGTCCGTCATGCTATGCGCTGCCCAACATGTCTCGGCCTCTCTCTTGTATCGGAGTGTTGCATTTACTCCTGGTCTACCGCAGCTTACACATGGCGATCCGATCACTACCCCATTCTGCTCACTCCAGATGAGGCCGTGCGGTCTCATGGTTGTTATGGTTATGGTTGTCAAGTTATGGTTGTTATGGTTCTCAAGTGGCCACCGTTCAGGAAACTGACCAAAAACATGGATCAGATTGAAGATTTCCTCGGACAACTCACCGGGTGTGCCACCGCAGCTTCGGTCCCTTCCCGAGTGAACTTTGTACAGCTCGTACTAGATATGAAGCTTCTTAACCTTCTGGCAGCCCGTCGATGTGCGGAGCGACAAGCCATGCGCACAAACTCTGCTGCTCACTGGACAATGTACAACAGACGGGATGCTGCCTGCCGTCGTTACTCCAACAACGCCGACGATAAAGTTGGGAGTCCACCTGACAGTCGTTAGAAACCCAACGACAACCTAGACAGTCCTGGAGATTGTTGCATGGACTACAGCCACCGACTCCATTGCCATTCGAGAGGGTATTACTACAGAGGAACTCGTGGAACTGCTTCGAGATAGGTTCGCTCCACCACCCCCAGCATCCTCGCAGCAGCCTCTACCCCACGCACAGAAAGAAAATCTTCCATTAGGACACTATGGTTCCCAGATCTCGGTGCGCTGCCTCAAACCTGACACTGATGACATCACCTACCAAATGATCCGGAACTTGGACAGCCCGGAGCAAGAATGCCTTCTAAGTGCCTTCAATATCGTCTGGCACTTGGGGGTACTGCAAATTTTCTGGCTCCTCGCCCCTGTTGTCCCACTCCTGAAACGTGGAAAAGCACCAACCACAGCCAACTCATACAGACCTGTGTCCTCAACTTCGGCTGCGGCGGAGCTCTTTGAGGTGATCATTCTATCTTGCTTACAGTAAATCGTCCGAGCCCCTGGAGCTCGGACAGACCGGATTTAGTCAACTCCACTGCACTGCTGACAGCATCGCTGAAGTTGTATTCGCACTGGAAGAGGCCTAACACATGGACGAAGTGAAATTTCTGGTTTTCATGGATAATGAGTCGCCCTTTCATCGTCTGCCACACCCAACCAATGAGGCTGTGTGGACCGCATAAATGTCATTCGAAGATTTCGGAACTACATCCGGGCTTTCTTGTCGTGTCGCTAGCTCAAAGTTCATGTGGGCAACATCCTCAGCAGACCAAGAGGTGTCAGGGCTGGAGTGCCCCAAGGTGCAGTGCTTAGTCCGCTGATCATCAAACTCGCGCTGTCGGGCCTGCGTGACAGCATATCAACAGACCTAGACCACAGCGTATGCATTTCCGTTTATGCTGACGATGTTACACTGTGGACAATGGGACCAAAGCGTCAGAGCAGTCAAGTCAGGAAATCTCTGCAAATAGCGCTTTCGGAGTATATCCCGGCAATTGGCTGCGATTTGGGAGTATATCCCGGCAATTGGACTGCGTCTTCCTACTATCAAGTAAGAAGGCATAATGTTCCACCCCAACACCAGAGCACGGTATCAAATCCCCCCTTGGAAGTACACGGCTCACAGCTTTGGTAGAAGACCCAGGTCAGATATCTGGGACTCACTATTGACCATCGCCTGACCTGGGGCCCAGCAATCAAACAGCTTTTCGGCCAGTCCAGTCATGTCTTGAAAGCCATCTGTCAACTCTTGGCCAAGGGGAGTGGGTGCTCACAGATTTGAGCACTTCGAATTTACGATGCTATGGTGTGCTCCAGAGTCCTCTACGGTATGCCCCTTGTTCGAGCCAACACGGGGGAGGAAACTCCAGACATCGCAGAGGAATGCCCTTCGGAACCGCTCTGGGTTCGCCTCGCTAGTCGCAATGCGCGGGCAGTCTTCCTGAAGCCGGTGCCTGGCCCCTCGCACTCCGTGCCCTACAGCGAGTTCTCAATCACGTCGAGCGGCTCCACAGGTCTCCAGACGGAGGCGCCCTACTCGCACGGCACGAGAACGACCTGACTCACGAATGGGTATGATTGTCCGTACCCTCGAAACGGTGATCGGCCAGCCTCCGACAGATCACATGATACCTCTTCCACCCTACGTGACGAATGAGATCACCATAAGGGCAACTCTACCACACGTGACCTCAAAAAGGATAACTCCACTGTGTGAATTACCGATGTGTCTGTTTTGATTCACCGATGTGTCTGTGCTTGAAGACAAGAGTGTGGGAGCTGCAGAATACATTGCACCTGCGTTCGCTTCAGCCAGGTAATGCCGCGTGCCAGTGGCCAGCAGCTCCACAATTGAAAAAATCGCGGGGCTTCACTTGGCTGCGGACATCATTTAGGAGTGCGAGCAGAACCTCATCAACCAGAAAGTAGCCATCTTCTCAGATTCGAAGGCTGCCCTCCTGAGGCTCGGCCGGTCCCACCTCAGCTGCCTCGCTGTACAAAGTCTTGCCAGGAAACATCATAGCCTCACTGCCAGTGGACTTAGCATAAATCTGCAGTTGCTACCTGCTCTGGTAGGCATTAAGGGAAATGACCAGGCTGATCGCCTGGGAAAAGAAGTGCATTATCCATCCACTTCGATGAGTAGGCAATGAGGCTCCTGGACATCGCGTGGTAACTTATCAGAAGGAACCTACAAGCCATGCAACCGGACTCCCGAGTTGCATCCGGCAAGCCACCGCACGCGTTTCCTTCGAGGGAACTGACTTGAGCTGACCGGGCTCTACTTCTTCGTCTGCGAATGGGCTGTCACTCCTGCGCGGAAAGAAGTCACAGGCATGTCATTGCCAGTTCACCCACCTGCCCACACTGTCCTGCAATAGAGCCACTCGCGCATGCACTGTGCGAGCGTCCAAAACATTTGCAGGCTCAATCAGCGCTGAGAGCGTCGTATACAAAATTGAGACTGCTTTCATGCACCTCACCAAGCACGTTGTTCCCGGAATGTCACAAATAAAATCTAAAAAAACCGTTCGAGCCCCGCAGGACTTTTAAATGCAGAGCGTTTCTTTAACTCACGATGTCACCCTTTCTTGGCGTCCGTAGTAGTCCGCATCACTCGCAGGTGCGCCCTCTCCCCCGCTACTCCTCGCCTACTCTCCGCTCGCATCGCGCGCTCTCTCCGCGGTCGGTTCACGCCCAACCGGTGGGGGCGCGTGCGTCGCGGGATCAACAACATTTGTGGCGTGACCGTGACGTCAGCATCGCGCGCGCTTGGCGCGATCGCGGCGTGATAAAGGCGGGTGTCGGCGAGGCTGGAACGCACTCATCGCCGCCCTCTCTCGTCAGCAGTTGCCGTAGTCGAGTCTCCGTTGCACGAGATGGAATCAAGACCTTCAACCAGTGGTGCTACGCAATGGAACAACAGCGTAGCACCACCGGTTCAAGACATCGTACCATCATCTACTTCGACGTTATTACAACCAGCAGCAACAAGTGCAACAACATTAATGTAACGCAAACTACTTAACTTCGTGCGCCCCCGGAAATGCGCTGCATTTGATCGTGCCCCTCGCGAGGGGGATGTTTACATTTGATTGCACTGCGTAGACTGGCTCAAATAAACACACTTTTTAAATAACACGGGACTATCTGACCGGCATTGATGCCGCCAGTTCTGTCGATGCTGCGCGGCTTGTGAACCGTCGTCTTATTCTCCCTTTCGATCTTTTTTTCTCGCCACCCTTTTTACTGTCTATTATACTCCTACACTTGGTCTTGATTGAGGTGTCCTCAACCCGAGAGGCAGTTATCGGCTGAGTCGAGTTTCGTTTCTCTTCCAATAAAGCAACTCTCTCTCTCTCTCTCTCTCTCTCTCTCTCTCTCTCTCTCTCTCTCTCTCTCTCTCTCTCTCTCTCTCTCTCTCTCTCTCTCTCTCTCTCTCTCTCTCTCTCTCTTTCTCTCTCTCTCTCTCTCTCTCGCTCTCGCTCTCTTTCCCTCCCTCTCTCTCTCGCTCTCTCTCTCTCGCTCTCTCCTCCCTCTCTCTCTCCTCCCTCTCTCTCTCCCTCCCTCTCTCTCTCACTCTCTCTCTCTTTCTCTCTCTGTTATTCGTGCCGAGACGGCGCGCGCTCGCGGAGGCAGCGGCGAAGAAGCAGGAACAGGTTGGCGCGCAAGTAGCCAGTGCCTCAGCCCAGTCTGTATCACTGATCGGTCTTTCCCCTCTCCGTCACGGCAGAGATGGGTCTCCTGTGCATTTGTTCTGCGGCAAGAAAAACGCGCCGTTCGCGGCGAAAACCGGTTTTCACTGGCTGCCGACATCGGCAAGCTTGGCGTTGTCAACCAATGTTGTAGTCATCAATAGTGGTCAATCAATATTGTAGTATTGTTAAGTTTCATCTTCAGCCAGGTCATCAAAAAGGAACATATGGGTAGACAAAGAGGAGAGGCACTGTTATTGAATGATTGTAGGATTGGCCGTGATTTGTAGTATTCTTTTCAACGCATTGTAAAGGCTCATACATCCTTCTTTGTTGCTACTCAGCCTACACTCACGGCTCACTCTATTTTACAACGCGTAAATTTGGTGACCCCCCTTCATAAACCCCGATGATTAACACGTAGGTGAGAGGCAGTGGTGATAAGAAAGCGTCGCCAGATCTGCCGATATCACGGTCGGCTCGGTGCTACGACTTGACGCTACCCTCTCCACACACGCTCGGTCGTTCCTCATCTGTCTGTCGTTAGGGTGTCGGCTGCCGCATAGCGCAAACATCAGCCGGCAAGTCCCATCTGTTGTTTCTACAATATTCACATACGTGCACGAGAAAATTCTCAAAGCCTGAGCTCCCTAAAAGTAGGGCTGTACGCGAGTTGAATACACGAAGTTAAATATAAAAACAATGAATTCCACCATTTGAACTCTTGTGACCAGCAGTAAACCGTCTAAACCACAAAGAAATTATATTGAGTATGCTTTAGGGAATCTATTAGGTGCCAACGGGCCGCAGAAAATATTACGCTGACAATATCAGACCTCACAATACTGGGTATGACTGCCTTTTGACGGAATGTAATGTGGAGCAGTTACGACAGGTGGCACATCCCGCTCCAAACACCAAGGGATAGCGTGGGAGGCAGGGTAGGAAGGAATCACCACTGCGAACAATACAAGTGCGATGCAAAGCAAGATTAGGGCTTCGCTACACAGGAGCAGATTGAAGGGTTTTGGAGAGCTGTTTTCCTTGAGGCAACCACTGGCCTGCAGATGAAGTTGATGTCAACTGTAATATTGATTATGTTTACACTTGTTCATAGTTCACAGAAACTATTCAACTATCCTTCTTCAACATTCTAACCAGAATTACTAAAAGAGTATCGCAAAACGTTTTGAGCGACATTTTTCAAGATGGAACAAACATTCTTAGGGACTATTTCTAGCCAATAAAACTACATATGTTTCTCGCGGAGGGCATAAGCAATTTGTCCTTCTAATAAACTAACAGCGGAGCTCCCGGATATCGCCCTATTGTTTGGCGCGAAACGCGTTAAAATACCTAGAAAAGGTCGAGCGCCCCTGGCCGCGTACCTCGCGGGGACCACCAAGCGTCCCCGGCTCGCTCCAGTGGCTTAGTACAAAAAACCGGCCGAAGCCCCGAGGAGCGCTTCACGCTGCCTAGCAACCAACAACGCCACAGCTGGCGGAACACCTGCTCCACAGAATCATGACGCCGATTCCTAAACGTCGCGCACGGGTTGTGCTCATACGCGCCGCCGCTGCGCCCCTACTGCCGCCAAGTGTTACCGCCACTGTAATGCTTGCGCGACGAACACGACAATATCGATGCATATGACGATTGCTACTACTACGACTGTCCACGGTGACGACGGATAACATAAACAATCGATTTTAAACTTAGAAATTTGTATTGATGTTTCTTTAGGTGCTTATGTAGAAAGAAATCCTGCAACGAATTCGCTATGGTTCAAAGCTCTCGTGACTTATTGCAAGCTTCGCCAGTTTTCCTTCGGTATGAGTTTACGGTTTATTGCTATTACACGGTGCTACGAAAGAATTGTATTTTTTCAGATAGGCCGCGCATTCATATAGAGTGCATTGTGGGGCGAGTTAGGGATGCAGATATTTCTAGGCGTATTTTTACAGAAAGGATTACTTAAAATGCGTTCCAATAGTTCACCAAAATCGCTCCTCCTCAGGTAATTTGGAGGAATCGTATGGATTTTTTGTTATACGCGTTGGCTTCTGCGGTCAGCGAAATATAGATGAAGCAATTAGGTATACATAAAAGGTGCATAAGAAGGCAGACCATATGGTTGCAACACAGCTTAAAATTTCTCGTCCCGGGAGAAAGTGTTTTTTTAAACAGCTAGAATACCGTAGCCAATTATTCCACTTCAGTGTGCCACTAACTTAACCAGTAGAGGAAGCAGTCTCGATTATGCCAAACTAGTACTCTGCTTTTGAATAAGCACAAACCCTGGAATAAGTGCTGCCACGTTTTCTCCCACACTTTCAGGCAGGTGCTGACTATGCAAATTTTCGGTTCGGGAGACGTGGAAGTATTCAGAGAGGCAAGGTTTCATTCTCTATTTTGCTTACGTTGCCTCTTCCGGGCTTTTTTGTACTTACTATGCAAATGTGGAAGAGTGCCCTCGTTATCTTAGACTCTGTCCTTTTGCGCCTGTTGGAAAATTGTACACACTCACGTAGCGCAAAAAAAAAGCTGTCTCCTCGTACTTCACCACTGCCTAAAATGCTTCCGGAATTTCGCTTCTTGTTGTGATTCGGGCTACCTAAAATGTGTTTTAAAGAAAAGTAATTACGTCGAACGCTAGTTTATCGCATTTTACAATGCAAATGAATTCTCGAATACTTTATGCGGTTCTGGTCGATCAAACGATGATGCTCTGGGTGTTTGCTATGAAGAGTTTACACAGGGCACTGCCTTCAAAAAAATGGTGCACTGTAAGCAGAAAACGGATCAGCCACCTACAAAAAAATGAGCATAAGTGGTATCCAGCTTGTTTCAGGAGTTTCGGCATTAGCGGTGCTCTTGTTATAAATCAAATTCCGGACCATGCGTACTAAAGTAAAACCTGGGAACGGGTGAAACATACAGTGTATAAGTGCATTTTTGAAGCGTTTGCGGTATTTTTTCACAGAGATGAAACCATTGGGATGTAGATGTATACAGATTTGCTGAAAGTCTTGTCCCTTTGAAGCACAAATGCTTTAGCGTGAAGCGCTGGTAAACGAGAGTCCCCGTGTGTTCCTTTAGTACGCGTTTTACCGCGGAGTTTAAACGTTGTAGAGCGAGGCGTTGCAAAACGAGTGTCCCGTTGCTTTAGTACCGTGACTGCATAAGACTCCGACGACAAGAGACGCTGACAGCATGAGCCCCCGAGGGACTTCGCCCCTAAAATGGGTGCAACCCCGTGTAGTAGAAAAGAAGGTGACCGAAGTAATTTCCGCCGTAAACAAACAAACGGGGGTGAAGAGGGACACACAAACGCTATGTAGCACTAAAACACTGTTAGTAAGTATCGCCAGGCTTTTAACGTCAACACACATAAGCAGAAGTCCGTGCCCCGCCGGATATTTTGGCCGCCGGTATACGCCTCGTCACTTGCAGAAAAAACTGTCACCTTATGACCTATTGCAGGTTCGGTAAGAGCCAGTGCCACGTTCATGACGCCATACATACAGTAGTGGATTTGAATATTTGCGTCATTTCTACATTTCGAGGCATACAAGAGAGGAAATCTGGCGATGCATAGTTTTATGCACATCGGGCTTTTAGCCCAAGGGCTGCAGGGCAGTGGAACACACCTGTCGTGGTACGGTAGCAGGGTATTATATACTACACACCATATTTTTAGTGAAAATGAATTCGCGAGAGTTTTATTACTTGTCGTTTTTACACCCTGATCAATTGAGTGGGCGCAGTTTTTATATAAAGAAGCTGTAAACCAACAAATTTCGAACTTGCCTCAAATAACGCAGCATTGCGTGTAGCATTGCGTATTGCTCCGTTTGAAAGTTTTGAATTCTAGCCAGAGGCAGCTGTAATACAATCGGAGTAAATTCCGTTGCAGAAAGTGACTGAACGTAAATTTTTCTATTAGTTATTTTTGTTTTTTTCTTCTATTTAGCAACTTCTTTTACAGTGTTCTTTGCAGGGTTAACGACTTGTTGCGTTAAAGAATGCGGAATCGGCGTTCACAAACAAACTACTTCAAAGACTTACCTTGCCCACAAAAGCAAACTTACGAAGACCGACAAGTCGCGACAACAAGCAACAATACAATGGGATACGGTAAGGTCACCGTATGCGGGCACTGTACGTTTCCCATCTTTGCCCCAGTGTGCAGGTACGTTTGCGATATTTTTTCGCGCACAGCAACCAACTAGTCAACCTTTTATGTATAGTTCGATTGAATAAGTAAAAAGTTATGAGTCGTTGTACTAAAAAAATGTGAAGAATCTGCGAAGCACAGGTTACTGAATCTTATGTGCGAAGGTGCGACCTCGTTTTCTGTCTTCTATTAGGGTCATCCCAAGGAAACGTATTCGCGCAGATATATTGATTGCCGTAGTGTTTTTAGATCCACTCGCATGGACGACTGCCACAACCAGAGTAAATGAAGAAACCTTAGCAGGCGTGAATGTGGGCTTGCCCGCCGCCGACAACATACCCGCCATAAGGGCATATAAGAAGGAAAATAAAGTAGGCAAGCAAGTATTCACAATATTGACAAAAATACGCTTTTGCTAGAGCAGGCATGGCCGACGCATGACGCAGAGCGGCAAAACCTTCACAAGCATTTTCATTTAGGAAAATTACGAACCGAAGCAAAAGGAAGAGAGCTGGGCGAGTCCTAATTCATAAAAAGAAGAGGGACGATGGTGAGGAGAGAGAGAGGCAGAATTCGAGGAAGATTATTGAAGGAGTAATGGGCATGGGAGCAGGTTATTGGAATAAGAAAAAAGAAGGGAGTGTGCGTACAAATTTAACATCGAAAAAATCCGAGAGGAAATCGAATGAGTTCAGCACAAAAGGTGGAATTACAATGTCAAAAGCAAGGTTTCGAACCGGAATTTTTTCGGGTTCGGTTCGGGTTCGGGTTCAAGCCTTTCGGGTTCGGTTCGGGTTCAGTTCCAGAGCACCATTCCGTTCCTGTTCGAACCGGCTCAAACGGGTTCAAACGGGTTCAAGCGGGTTCGAAGAAAAAAAGCAGGCGTGTTTTTTTTGTGAATTTTTTGCGCTCATTTTTCGTTTCCTTATCAAGTCGGAATAAAAACAAAGTCATAATGAAGGTATCTTTGTCCAAATATTTTGTCTTCGCCAAACTAAACTGACCCTGCAAAACTTTTTTTAAGTTTTTGCTAAATCTTGAGTGCTTGCAGAAAGTAGTCAACCAACACATTAGATTATGGGGTCGCAACGTGCCTCAGCCAAAAATTACTGCTCTCTCCTCGTCAGATAACATGGAAACTTGCTCAAAATATTTTTCTCTCCTTCCCGGTCTTCGCGTTCTTCGACTGCTGAATGACGTCATTACAGCGGTGTAGCGGCTGTTTCCCGGCTTTCCTTAAGTTGCAGAATAGAACGCATTTGATAGCCATTCAAAAAAAGCCACAAAAGCGAAGCAGAAACAGAAGGTATATTCGCAAGGACGAGAAAATCGCGCACTGTTGCTCTGTGCTGGCAATAGCTATAGTTTTTGCAATGCTTCCAGATGCGAAGAAGAGTGAAAGCGTTTATCGAAAGTGTTGATTTATTTAGTGACTGTCATTTTCATTTATTTATTTATTTTTTATTTATTTATTTATTTATTTATTTATTTATTTATTTATTTATTCTTGGGTTTAACGCGCCGGCGCAACGCCGACGACGAGGCGCGCCATAGTGGAGGGCTCCGGGTTAATTTTGGCCACCTGGGGATCTTTACGTGCATAAAATTTCGGACATACGGATGTTTTCGCTTTTCGCTTCCCACAGAAAGCGGCCGCCGCGGCCGGGAATCTAACCCGCGTCTGTGTGCTCAGCAGCTCAACGCCTTAGCCACTGAGCCACCGCGGCGAGTTTACCTAAGTGTTGAAAAGCTCCTTAAACTGTACCTGCAAAATGTTTTCTATGGCAGTGTGACGAGTATGTGGTGCCGACTGCCAAGCGTAGCAGGTGGCATTGAGAGAAATTTCCTTCTGCTCATCTTTTATCTGCTAACAGAGCTGCGCGAAAGAAAGAATGGCTCTAAAGACCAATTGGACGGCGTGTATAGGACCACCGGAGATAGGAATTTGCTAATGTCCCTTGAGCGACCGGTGACAGCGATTGGGCTCTAGGAAATATGATAGCCAAGTGAAGTCACAAGCAGCAGTAATGATCACTTGGAGCGAGAGAGAGAGAGAGAGAGAGAGAGAGAGAGAGAGAGAGAGAGAGAGAGAGAGAGATGAAGTTTAATTCAAACGAGTCAAAGTTTAAGAGAGGCGTCCTCATTCGAGGGGGCCGAATCGACAGCCGTTTCCATTAAGAGCGACTGATCTTCCAGGCCGGAGCTGTCCATGGCTGTCTCCCAATTCTATATGCAAACGTGCAGGTTGGATTGATCTACGGCACAGTGGTCGCAGCCGCCTACTATGTGTATGAGGTTCCCAGGCTCTCCACAGAAGCAACGAAATGGAGAGAGTTGTGTTCCGTCAAAGAGGTGAAGTCTGGTGTAGTGTTGGAAGGTGTATGCCCACAGGGTGAGGTGTAATCTTTTCTGGTTAATCGGTAGTGATTTGTGCGGGGAGGAATACGTTCTACAGAAGAGGCCATAGTGCTGAGTAACTTCCTGGTCTGTGACTGCAGGATGCATGCACTCGGGCCGGGCTTCATCAACGCTGGCTAATCGAGTCAAATCTCGACCAACGAGGTTGGTTGTCTTGTTTGCCGGGAATGCCAGTATGAGGTGGTGCCCATACAATCGTGACTGGCTTCTTTCATGAATGGTCTCGTTGGTGGTCTCTGATTGATCATCGGAAGTGTTGTAACATACAATCGACCGTTGGCAAAGTTGGACCACGCCTGCTAAGAGTCTGTTATGAGAGTTTTGGCGGTGCTTTGGCTAAGCGAACGTGCTATCGCCGCTTCCTCAGCTTAGAGGGGTATGTGTTCGGAGGTTGATATGCTACACCTGTGGGAGGCTGCAGAACGGTGACACAAAGAAAGAGAAGGTATTGAAGAATGCTATCGGGCGTCTCTTGTATCATACCAGTTTATCGTTCCTCTCTTTATTTCTTGGAGTTTAGTTTCTTTCAAACTGTCTCCCCTCATATATATACACACGTTTTGAAAACCCTTTGATGAATATAAAATATGCATTAGGCAATTAGTTATTAACTTTATTGCGAGATGTCAATTTTATTATAGCAAAAACATAATAGCGCAATACGGGCATCAAGAAAGACCTTTTATAGCATTCAGGCGGTCGTCACATAATTCTGCGGCTACTTTGTGAGTGACAAAATTTTCTGATTGGTCGAGAAGGAGAACGTTGCAAAATTTCCAAATGCCAAGGACCCCAAAGATATCATGTTTGGTCCGACCGTCAAATCCGCCTTAACTGACCCGCCAATTCCTTTAATCCAAATTATTCAACACACCAGTCCCACAAATTCACATTAGCTCATTCACTCACCTAATTCACCACATTCTACTCGCTAACCCGCACTAATCGACTTCAATCCATCCGCCTCTTAGGTTTACGGTTGAACAAATTCAAAATAACATGAAGATGCTATCAAATATACTTTAAAAGTGTAAATAAGGATTCCCCATTGTTTTTCAAGTACAATTTCTCCGCCATTCTTCAAGAGGTCTGCTGTTATCTGAACCTGGTGAGGATCAGATAACAGCAGACCTCTTGAAGGATGGCGGAGAAATTGTACTTGAAAAACTGGCAAACCTGTATACGCAATGCCTAATGACCGCAATGGTACCGGAATCTTGGAAGAACGCGAACATCATCCTAATCCATAAGAAAGGCGACGTGAAGGACTTGAAAAATTACAGGCTGATCAGCTTACTGTCAGTCGTCTACAAGGTATTTACCAAGGTAATCGCTATCCGAATCTCTGCAACCTTAGATTTCAGTCAACCTAAAGAACAAGCAGGGTTCCGTAAAGGTTATTCAACAATGGACCATATTCACACGATCAATCAGGTGATAGAGAAGTGCGCTGAGTATACTGAACCCCTATATATAGCCTTCATAGATTATGAGAAAGCTTTTGACTCGGTCGAAAACCTAGCAGTCATTCAGGCATTACGGAACCAGGGGGTAGATGAGCAATATGTAAGAATACTAGAGGATATCTACAATGGGTCTACAGCTACCATCATCCTCCATAGGGAGAGCAGTAAAATCCCTATAAGGAAGGGTGTCAGACAAGGAGACACAATCTCTCCAATGTTATTCACAGCATGCTTACAAGAAGTATTCAGAACGTTGGATTGGGAACAGGTGGGAGTAAGGGTTAATGGAGAATACCTCAGTAACCTCAGGTTTGCTGATGACGTTGCCTTGCTAAGTAACTCGGGGGACAAATTGCAAAGCATGCTTTCTGCACTGGGCGAACAGAGTAGAACCGTGGGCCTGAAAATTAATATGCAGAAAACTAAAGTAATGATCAATAACCTCGGGACAGCACAGCAGTTTGAGATAGGTGGCGAGGCAGTGGAAGTGGTAAGCGAATATATCTACTTAGTCCAAGTTCTGACCCCAGATCCGAACCATGAGGCAGAGATAATTAGAAGGATCAGAATGGGGTGGGGTGCATATGGCAGACATTCTCAGATAATGAATAGCAGCCTACCATTGTCGCTGAAGAAGAAAGTGTATGACAGCTGCATCTTACCGGTACTCACCTACGGGGAAGAAACTTGGAGGCTCACTAAGAGGGCTCAACCTAAATTGAGAACGACTCAGCGGGCAATGGAGCGGAAAATGATAGGTGTAACATTAAGGGACAAGAAGAGAGCGGAGTGGGTCAGAGAGCAAACTGGTGTTAAAGACATATTAGTAGAAATTAAGAAGAAGAAATGGACGTGGGCAGGGCATGTAATGCGAAGGCAGGATAACCGCTGGTCATTAAGGGTAACAGAGTGGATCCCTAGAGAAGGCAAGCGTTGGAGGAGGCGGCAGAAAGTTAGATGGGCAGATGAGATCAAGAAGTTTGCGGGAATAAATTGGTCACAGTTGGCACAGGACCGAGGTAATTGGAGAATAATGGGAGAGGCCTTTGCCCTGCAGTGGGCGTAGATAGGCTGATGATGATGATAATTATTATTATTTTTTTTGTTTTATACCTCATGTTGTCTTAGACCAGTAACCAAAGGACACAACGGCAGTGTATACAAGAAAAACTGACGTTATTTTTTAGAACTGCGAGTGTGTGTGTGTCTCAGTGCTGTTTGTATATAACTACCCATTCAAACTAGAATAAGTGGAAGATATGGATTTATTGTTGATGGTGTCCCTGCAGGCCTTCACAAGCGGGCAGGGATGCATGCGAATTAACAACACATTGAAAACTTCACACGATTTTAAACACCATGTAGAACGAAACCATGAAGAATATTTCATCATATGTTGCCTCGTAATATGCGTTATGACTTAAGTTATGGTAAATGTAAAAGATAATTGGGAGACGTGGGCAGTACCTAACGCAAACTGATAGTATATACGGACAACTTTACATTAAATTAAGGGCAATAATTAGAAGAGAACATGATGGGCCTTGGGAACTGCAGACTACGCAAAATATTTCATGATTCTGTATGGCGGCTGGCATAATATCTTCAGACGCAAGGTAGGGTACCGGAATGGAAAACTAGAAATCCCATTTCTGAGGCCCCGGAACCGGTTCGGAACGGTTCCTTCGATTCGTTCCGGTTCGGGTTGAGTTCCAAAATGGCGGAAAAAATACGGTTCAGGTTCAGTTCCGGTTCCGTGCAAAAAGTCGGGTTCGGTTCCGGTTCCGCTTCGACACCCTGGTGAGAAGCGACGGTCAGATTTGGGTAATGTATGATTGAGGAAGTAAATAGATTATCAAAGGCGACAGACCGATTTGGGTAATCTAGGATTGAGCGAGAACTAAGAATGCGTGAAGTTTCCTCAGAATGACTCAACATTACCCCAGGGGAAAGGAGAATGAGGCAACGAAAATCATTTTCTTATAGGAGAGACGAAGTGAGTTGCATGGGAACAGCAGATTAGAGTCCAGTTTAAGAGAGCCAGGAATGGAGAAATGTGAAGGTGCCAGTAAGTCGTAAGTGTAAAGAACGTGCGAAAAGTGTTAGCGGTAGAAAGAAAAGACAAGATGAGGCGTTGCGTGGCTCGGTGACAAACCCATACCGTCTTTTATTTTACAGCGAAGCAAGCGTATACGTCGGAGAGTATCTGTTATTTGGAAGAGCAAACGTGTTTCTTGCGCCGAGAAAGTGTAATAACTCCAGAAGAATCCGTGACGAGATAGTTTGATATAAAATACTGAATATACCTGTCAAAAATACATTGTATCAAGGCCTGCGAAAATTTTTAATTGCTCTTTGCTTTGTTTACATGGCACGGTAGAACGGTTGCATTTTCACGGATGGGTATTTGTCGCGGACATCAAACGTAGGCGTGCTGCCAAGCTAAATGTTCTTGAAAAGTGGGGACCGAAAGTGGAGTTTGCCCTCAGGAGCACTTAAGGGGGGATTAAATGCATTCCGAGGAAATGGACGGCACATCGGCAGCAATGAGTCCCGTCTGGTGCGCGGTCGATGAGGCAGCGGTGTTCAGTCTGTCACATCGCATCGTAAATGACTTGTGTATTCAAAGGTGCACGTGGTGCTCAGGGGGACTAATATAAGCGGTACTGGCCTCAGCCAGCATGTGGCTTCCGCTGTTACAATAATATATTTGCAACATTCCGGTACACTCTGACCGCCTCTGGGTAGATTAGAATACGTTCCCGCAAAATATACGCTCGGGTATATGTGAGTAATAGTGCCACTTCTATCCCTGAACGCACTGGCTCACGAGCATTAAAGCTCGCTAGCTCGTGCGTTTGCTGAGCTATACTAGGGTACAACTTAAGAACGACAACATTGATTGATTGATTGATTGATTGATTGATTGATTGATTGATTGATTGATTGATTGATTGATTGATTGATTGATTGATTAATTGATTGATTGATTGATTGATTGCTATTGGTTTCCCCTTTGTAGCCGGGTGATAACATGTCATATTACAAAAAGGACTAATATAGCTGTGTTTTGTACTCTTGGTTTACTATTAGCGCTGCTAGGGCAGGCACAAAAAGCTTATTAGGCACAAAATACTCTTTTGTCTGTTGCAGGTGGTAACTGTCGTAGGTAGTATTCCCCTATCTGCTTTTTGTCCACCAGCATTCTAATCTTTTCATTGCCTCGACAGCCTTGAATTTACCTGCCTTTGCACTACCCTTACACCTAGGCCTTCTGGAAGCCGAATAATTCCCTCGTGTAGATTTGGATGGATACCCTTACATTCTAACACTATGTGCCGCACATTTTCTTTTTGTTTTCCACAGACCATGCATACCCTGCATTACAAAAGCTGCCTCTGCGCCTGATCACCTCAGCCGGATGTTCCTCCGCGGGGCGCAAAGAGTGCCCTGCCGCGACTTTTCTGAACGTGACAGGAGTCTTCAGCACTGTATTAGGCGCTGAATATCTGTCTAATTTACTTTGGGTGGTTTCCTAGATGGGTTTCCTAAACTAAAGACAAGGCTTTCAGAACTGCTTCTGGGTCGTTTTGTTCAAGCAAAAATTCACTTGGCTTCTTCGACCCCTCCTTTTGGCCTAAACTTTCTTTACACTTGCGTGTAGTAAACACACAGTTTTCAATATTTTGTTAGAACATACCTGTAGACAGATCCGAACATTGGACACTTCGGTTAAATTGCTTGCAGGTGTTTGGTGACGCGGCGACTTTGTGACGGGGCCATAAACGTGACTGGCTACGTTTACAGGACACTACAAAACTCAGCGCCATATATAATGAGTTGCAACTCCACCTGTGACATCAGACAGATTCCAATGCTTCCCTTGAGACTCTTGTGCATACGGTCCCAAAACAATGCCCTTGAAATTTTAAATAATGCAATCACAGGGGCACAGGTATTAGGTTTTGGTCGTTCTTTTTTTAGTAAACAAATTTTGATAAGAAGCTCTAAATTACTTTGCAGTTCTGTAAGCGTACTGTGTTTGGAATAATTGTTTACATTGGTAGGGATAGATGCATCAAACAATTATACGTATGATATTTGTTCTTAAGTGTAATGCTTGCTGATGCCTTTGTAATTCTTCTCCCGATCATTCGAAATTGCGCAGGTTACCCTGCCCACTTATTCAGAACATTTTGATGGGCTCATAATATATATCTACGAAAAGGACGTAGTTCTATTAAGGTTTGTCCAACTGCTTTGAGTGCACAGATAAAGTTGTCACGTATTTCATCAATAGCCTTCGATGCATTCTATCGCACAATTCGAATATAACTAAAGCCACTAATTTCGTGGATGAAACCTTGTAAATGATGAGAAAACCAAGCACAAGGAGGTAAATACCTTCGTATTCAATATATACGAACAGAGTCCTGCTTGTGAAAGAAACCAATAGGCTCTGAAAAACACTTGGCCACATATAAGCTTGATTCGCGGCAAAGTTCCTGAAAAGGCATTAGCCTTCTGCTATCCCTGCAACCTATCCACCTCTTGCCACTCCCGTCCCACACCTCCCATATTTTCTCTTTCTTTCCCGGCATCCTAGCATAAAAGCAAATTGAAGTTTACTCAGTTAGAGTCAATTTGTCTTCACTAGAAATGATCGAGCTGCATCTATTTGGACCTTTTGTTTGTATTGTTTCTGAAACAGCTCGCGGAACGTGTTTTGCGTCTAAGTTCATCTTTCTTTTCTTTTCCGTAATGTTTGCGCATTTTTCATTTGCTGCTGCAAAAACGAATCCCCCGTCTATTTTAGTAAAGGCGCCGTGGTTCTCTGTTATGTGGCAATACTTCTCCTCAAATTTGCCCTTTCCTTTTACCTTAACCAAATTGAAATGTTCCACGCGTGCCCCCAGCTCTTGTAGTCTCGAAGGTTTTTGCGTGTAAAAACGTTTTGATCAAGCGTACGTTCAATGTTGCAGGGCAACGAGATAGATTCGGCAACAATATACAGACAGAGCGACCAAAGCGGTTACGTTTAGGTTGTTGAAGACGCACCGTTGTCTAAAAACGTATTGAAGCTACAACTAGGCATTCCACTACAATGCTTGGACCTAACACAAATAATACACGCAGTGAAGCGATGTAAAACTCTTAGGTTTGAACTCGCTTCGACATATCTTCTCCCTGCTATCCATGCTAACCGCTGCATTGTTTTTTCGTGTGGTGATAAGCAAAATAACCGGTAACGCGACTCTTCAGGATTATATTGCTTTGGCAGCAACGTTTTTTGTGCTGCATACGTGTGCACGGCATAAAAGTACACTATGGATTTGATTGTTGAAAACCCTGCATTTGTAAATTGGTGTAACACCGCAGCAAGACTTTTAGGTACTTACGAGTGACCGTGCATTAGGGCAAGGGATTAAAGGGCTGCATTACTGCGGGTACACGTTATGGCTCAACTCTTTTAACCACAATCCCGGTTGTCCCCTCCTAACAAAGCGATTTGTTAAGAAGCAATACTAGTCAGTTACCTGTCTTATAAATTTTGGTTTTACTTTCGGCGTTTAAAAGCTGGCAAAAACCGAGGACACTCCACGTACCCCAGTTTCACTGGGTATGTATTCCACAGTGGCAGAGGTCTATTGGCAAAGTGCAAAAAAGCCGAAGCTTGGATTGTAGTGATCTTTTGAAATGCAGCTGCGCTACCAGCGCGTCGCGCATATGCCAAAGTTAAACTTCCCGACTTATGAATTCGTATTCTGAGAACTTGCCAATATGCTACGGGGATAGGTAGTTAGAAGACCCGCCCAGATTTGCACAATCTTAATCTGCATGTCCTGAGCGCGGCAGTTCAAATTATGTGGAGGTCCGTCTGCTCTAAATATTGCATTGCTCTTCTTATCTATTCTCTGTTAAGCTTAGTACTCCACACTCCTAGTGTAGGTGGCGTTAATGCGTAGGTAACCAACATCATCATCGTCATCATAAGACTACTAAGGTGTCCTGCAGGACGAAATCCATTCCAATTCACCTTCAACCACTCCTGTTCGCCGGTTCTTGAGTACACAGTTTACGCCCGAATTCCTTTATTTCATACCTCAATCGGGTGTCCTTCCCCTTTTTCTCGACCCATATCTTGGCATCCACATTGTTACTACGTGGTATCCACTCTGTAGGGGACAAATGTCGTTTAATTGTCGTGAGGGAGGCAGATAAGAAAGGGATATTCTTGTGCTACTGCCTTCTGTAAGCACAATTGATTTATTTTCCTAGGCAACTAGGTAGAAAAAACAGTCTCCAGGTCACGTCCTCACGTTCTTACTTACTGCGATTTCTAAGTCTACTAGCCCACTTGCAGCTCGATTCACTCGTATCAAAATTATTTAGCCCAAAGCAAGAATGCGCACATTTTCTGCAGAAGACATCTCACCTGGCGATCCAGCTGTGTTTTTTTTTAAAAGAACCCTAACATTGCATTTAGACTGTATAATACTGTATCATTTCACAATTACCTTGAAGAAGAGAAAACTGCTCAGAAATCTTGAACAGGCGGGATTATGGTACAAAATAAAAGAAGGGTTTTAGACGCCCCACAAAAGAGCAGAAGCACCACTGATATACCGAACCGGATTTTCCCTGCACCAAACGCAGGCTCTCTCACAGGATGTCCCGCGCACCCGTGCTGCTGACGTACACGGAGGTTAAGGAGTGGCGCATCTAAAAGGGCACACATGTCGCGCAAACCAAGGAAACCACAGAAAGCAAGCCCCATAGCTCTGTACTGTCAGCCGCGAGCACTTGCTACCGTTGATAATAATTTTTTTGGCGCTTAGACGCGTCTGGTTAAGCAGCATCAAACAAACAGTCGTAAGGTATTGGGAAGCTATCTTTAGGTGCTAACTCTGCTTTCGATTGATTGGTTTTATAGATTCAACGCCAGACGCTACACAGGGGATGAAGCGCTCCGGCATTGCTCAGGCTTTAACATGAGCCAAAATATCAAGCACCGGAGAGTTTCCTCTTTTCGTCATCATCATGGAAGCGCTCGCGGTGTCCAGAGATAACCCGTGTCCTTGGGCTGAGCAGCACAGCACCTTAGTTACTGAGCCAGCACGTTTAGTAAAACGCCGCTTTTAATGGCCTCGCTCGCAGGCTTACTGCACCGTTTGACAATGTGTTGCAATATGCCATACCAGTTTCGTATAGTGTAAGAATTGAATACAGAGTCTGACACGCGCAGGCGATATACCTAAAAAAACTTCACAGCCAAAATACGCTATCAATTTATTAGCTTCAATATACGTGTCTCTAAACGAAGGGCGCGATTGGCAATGCGTTGAGTTGCTATATTATATCCATTTAAAACCTCGGGAATTCCTTAATTCCAAGGTTGATATAACACGCCGAGTTAACAAACAAAATAATGGCAAATCTATCGGGGTATCTTCATAAATATTGCACATCTCATCCCTGCCCTCACAAACACCGCCGAGATGCGTAACCGCATGCAGAAACGTCCTCGAAGGCACCTGGGCATCACCATACACTGGCCGATGCTGGTCAAACGCTTTCCAGTGGGAATACTAAAGACACCTAGTTCGGCTGCTCATTGGCGGTGTTGTGCGCATCGGCGCACGTTCTCCTAGATCGCGGCGCAATTCATTTACTTCCCCCAACGATGGTGTTCGCCGGGCGCTGCCGAATGCGGGAGCAGGACTGAAAGTTAGAGAATCGCAAATGGTGGGGAGCAACAAAAGAAGACTTGCACCGAGCGATGTTTTTTTGGCCACGTCATGCTTTCCAGACTTCAAGGCAGCTATTTCACTGCCTCTTTCCACTATTTTATTACCATGTGCTACCACTCGCTTTTTAAAAAACAATGCGAATTGACGTAGAAATTTTGACGATATGCCCCGCCTACTGTTAGCGCTGCATAATTGCTATTACGAATGCTGAGCATGAGTGTACAACATTGCGAACAACAGCATCCCTATTTATTGTGGGTGAATTTAACACGATGTCCAACAGTAAAACTTGGCCTGCAAAATTGTCATTTAGTTTCTATCAAAATTTTACGTGAAAACATCAGCTGTCTCCCAACCATGGCTTCCTTTAAATAAATACCATCCCGCAAAAACACGTAATTTGCGAATCAAATTTTCTTTAGCCAGTGGTTTGGTTGTTTATTTTAAGGGTGTATGTTTTGTTCATCTTATTTGCGTACACAGCACTGTAACGTCCTAATTCTGTCAGAAAGGGTGTTACGATTTAATTGATTTTGATAAAATTTGGTCTATAACCCAATGAAACAAACGTTTTTCTTGCCTGCAGCAGACTTGGCTGCTGCGGTGGTCGGTTGTTATTGTAATATCTTGCTATTTTTGAGCTGTGGATGCTTCTTAAGAAAAAATAGGCTGTTTATTCTTGTTCCGTTTATATCGGGCGTGCCTATTTACTGTGCTCGTCTGACTATTTGCTCAACATCATTTCCATTAAAATTATGCATTAAAGGCAGGTAACATATCTAAGGCGACATTGGTGGAGATAAAAAATGAAGAAAGCTTGCACTAACGCGTAGGACTTGAAGGTAGCGACGCTGTACGCAACCTTCTCTACCATCCCGACGTTTTAGGTCCACGGTTGCAGCCGATTTTCTTCTTCTTTGCTGCCGCAACATCCCTTATTTCATTATTGTTGCTACAGTGTAAGCATTCTTCATTTTTTTGAAGTGATAACCATGGGACATCACCTTGAAGGGGCGTACGCTTTGACGTGCCTTTCTCCTTTCGAGCAATTGTTTCCACGATTAAGGCGAACGATGGAGTATTTTTTCTTTGTCTTGGCCCAGCTCCGTAAGTAGGTATGATTGGCTTGACAAACGTGCGTAGGGGACGCTGGGCGGTCGTTGCGATGCACGTACACACGAGCGCTCGGTATTTTTTTAAAACTGACGGCTTTGCCGTGTGGTTTGCCGCAATGCCTGAGATCACGTGCTTGCGCTCGGCATTTTCTTGGCATTTCTAAGTGCGGAGAAAAAAAATTACGCTTTGCGGACCACCTTCGCTGTTAAAAATGTCTTCTCCAAGCGAAGCTTGCATTGACTGACTTGCCCCGTCAGGAGTTGCGCTCGGCGAAACGATTTGCGCAAAGCCAACTTCATCAGCCTGCTCTAGTGACGAAGATATTGATAATGATTACTCCCTCGAAGAGTAAGGGTGAAGTTTTACCTGTCTCTTGTTTGAGGTTATAGATTGAGTTATGGATTAAAACCGTTCCATGAATTCCTCTTGTCGGTAGCAGTTCTCCTTCGCCGTTGGCAGCTACCGCGTGCGCGCGCGCACAACTGTCGCGCTCTATCACGCAAGTTTCGGAGCCAATCCGCGTCGTCACTTGAATCCGGTCACATTGGAGGTGCGGTCACTCGCTGTCCTCGGGCTGTTCCACTTTTATCGCAATATGGGTAGGCCATGCATTGTTCGCTGTTCGGAATAGTGAGAAGCCACTGAAGAACCAAAACGTGCCCGATAATAGCGGCACAATGATCTTCAATAAGAAATACCAAACATTTGCGCTCGGGAAAACTCAGGGATGCTTACATGTTTCGTTTTGTTTGGTCTATGAATTTGCGTATTACTTTCAGTCATTCCTTGGCAGAAGTGTATTCGTTTCCTTTTTGCGGCCATTGCGTTTCAATTTTGGTCGTTTCCTTTTTCACTTAGGACAAGCTTTGTCTGCATCCCGTTTTCCTTAGGGAAGGGCTGTGCATTTTTTGTGGTTATTGTGCATTGCGTAGTTCCTGATTATCCAAAATTATGACCTGCGGTGACTGCGCCGAGAAATACGAGACGTAAGAGAAAAAGTCCCAAGTTTCGATGTCGCTTGCACAAACGCTCCCACCTCCAATCTCAGAGAAGAGGATAAAATGAAAAGAACTGACTATTCCGCAGTCATTATCCCTTGCAACTCGGTGCCCCAGCCATGGTGTAAAGCCCCAGATAGCCCCTCGGGTGAGGTCCTAGAAAGAATCCTATGTCGCGTGTAACCTAATTTGCCACGCCCGGCTCCGTTCCTCCTTGGTGAGTCGTTTACTTGGTCCCGCGTGTGCAATAAGCGGAGGGAAGCTAGCGTTGTCAGGTGTAACATGAAACCAGGAAGCGCACGTTGACTAAAAGCAGCAGCGGTAACCGCGGCAGCACCAGCAGCAGTACCCAAAACCCTGCATGAAGTTACCGAGAAAGCGTCGCTTTATAAAATCTCGTTTGTATTCTGTTCCACGATGCACTAGCTGATGACACTGCTTAGTCCATCTCCGAGGAAGCTGTTGCGAAATGCCTTATACCATCGCAAAAATGCCTGAGTGGAAGCCCGCCCACTTTAAATGCCAATTAGGCCAATATGAGCGTTACAACTATAAAACTAAGATAGCAAATACGGCTTATACAAGTGTGCTGCTAAACACTTTGATGCAGGCTACAGCTCGGTGGTGTTTCCTCGTGTCAGTAACGCATAATATAATTGCACAAGAGCAGCAGAATTTTTTAATGGGCTCAAGAGTAAAGACAGGCAAGTTCCACTGCCGAAACTAAAGCCACTTTACATAAGTGTGTAGCAGCGCTAGTTTCGCAGCAGACGTCACGAGTCAGGAGGCACCACTATAAGACCTCACTGCCAACAACAGGCACCTTCCGAGTAGGTTAGAATAAAGTCTCCCTAATTGACACTGAAACGCATTGCCCACAGCCTCCCTGCAGCTGTGCGAAGGGCCTTGAGGTAACCAATGAACACTGATCGCCGATAAAAGCACACCGTTTTTGAAGCGCAATTAAGATAATATTTATCTAACATAAATATGCGAAGGTTGCCTTTTATTTATTTTAAATCGACTGACACCCCGCTTCTTATAACACTTGGAAAGACTCCGCATGAACGTGAGCAAACGAAGGGTGGTCGCGAAAAATACGAACACATTTTCATCCGTGTTTCTACTCAGAGAAACACGAGCACCATTGTGTTCGTGTTTTTCGCGATCATCCTTCGTTTCGTTCAGGCCCGGTGGAAGGTTTTCCAGTAACCACGAACCATTCCCGCCATCCCGAGCAATGCAACCGGTTCTCCTTAAAGCGTTTTTATAAACCATGCAATACCAAACAAATTCGCGCATGATTTTGTTACGAATAGTCGCATTTGCTATACCTCATAAACGTCATTTGTGTACACAGTAATGTAAAGCACAAACTTTGCTATTTGTACTGACGGCGTCCAGTCAAAAAGTCATGTACCTCCCCACAGACCAGTTGACCGACCAAAAAACTCTGATAAGATATCTGGACACAGGGCGCATCCGTGAAGCCAGGCTTCCTAGTATGAAAACGGCTACTTGAAAATAGCAAAAACGGAGAGTTCTGGATAAGAGAACACAGGCTTCCATCATTAGGACAGAGTACAATAGTATACCTCTACCTCAGATGCCCTGTATCGATGTACATTTAGATCGTTAGCAGAGTTGTTCACTTTGTGCGGGAAAACCTCCTCCCACGGGTTGGGCCTTCCTTTGTGATTTGGATCTCTGAAGGTGGGGCGAACGACTCGACTTACTTTCAGCGAAGGGCTTTACGCAGTCCTGATTCAGCTTTGATGCTAAAAAGGGTTTACGCTTTTCTCTACTTTCTTTAGGAAGAGGTGGTAAATTTTTCCAATGTCCGCACAGAAACCAAACTCTGAAAAAGCTACACGAAAAATGTAGCACTTTTTAAGAACATCACAAACCGCACTTTAACACAAGTAAGGTTGAACTTGCATGTAAAGCATAACTGTGCGAGCTGCAACCTTTTATCTTTATGTGCCCGAAATTTAGCTTGAATAACAAATATCTTAAATTTGTGCAATGCAAGTTTATATAAATTATGTTTTTTATATTTTTTTTCGAACATGTGGGTTTATTTTGAATCCATTTATACGCTGCTGCATTAAATTGACATGTTGCCGGCCATGGAAACCTCTGGGAAGCTTACAGTATCGATCGCAAAATGATCTACGACTAAAGGTTCGCCCACTTCCGACGCTTCTTTCCCCTTTAAACAGAAGCCACCCTTCCGGCCCTCTTGGGATCAACAATGGTGCCTTGGGAGCTAGCGAAGAATGGCTCAATGATCAAACCCAGTAAAAAACACAATCAAATAAAATAAATGCTCGCCTATTATAGGATAGAAAACTATATAATAGTACATGTATTAGGTCGGCATATCAAGTTTTATGGCGCTCTTTGAACTTAACTCCAAACCAAAGGAAGGTTCTTGATAAGCCACGCGACAGTTTTGCTGCCGGGTAATCATTAACGATCGTCAAAAACTACTTTCCGCACCACGATTTCCACTTCTATTTTTCTTGGCTAGAGCAGTACCTCTTTCACACCGCTTATCGCAATTCTGTGGGTTCGTGTTTGCGGTTTTTCCTTAAAAGTTAAAGGATAATTACTTTCCCTTAGGGCTGTGTTTTGAGTCGTGATATTGCCCTGGTGCTTGCGATGCTGACAAAACGAAAGGAAACCTAAAAGTTCAGAAGGCAGAAATGTCAGGAAAGCTGGAAAGGGATGTGAAAATACATTATAGTAAAATATTTAGAAAGTTCGTAAGGTGCGAACACGTGTTTTATTGAGGCACAGAATGCACTTTTGTTGAGGAACTGCGCAGTACAGACTCGCAGTACTTTTTGCCGTTTACTAAGCGGTTCACTCACGGTTTATGTATTCGTAAACCAGCACAGCTAAGCGCACTGTTCCGACCACTAGTCGTCCCAAGCAGAGCCACACCAGATGCTTTAGATCCAATCCATCTTTGTAGGAGGGCACTTGAAGCACAAGTCCGCCAGTTTTTCTGGTCTACCGAGGGAGGGTTGAAGAGAAAGCCTACAGTTTCCTTCGATTCATACGGGCAAGCGAAATTGGGTCAGTGTTCTATCCTGGGTAATTTTGGTTTGCGAAGTTACAACTGATTCATTTTGGCGATTTGCGCACTTTAAAAGACCACATTTATTCGGGTGTAAATGCTCTCTTCACTGTTTTCACTTACCCGACAGTTATCACTTAAAATAGGCGTGCACAAATTTTTGGAGGAAGGTAATTTTGAACGCGTGATTTAGGCATAATAGGCAACCGTCTTTTTTTCAGTAACTCAGGCTGCGTGCAATGGAAAAGAAAAAAGGTGGCGTATCTCCTTTGTTCACTGCGAATGCCATCGAAAGACAATAGTTCTCTGCCCCTTCTGTCAGGTAACCCGCCTTCGAAAGACGAAAGACGATAGTTCTCTGCCCCTTGTGTCAGGTAACCCGCCTTCCTTCCTTCGTTACCACGCCTCAGGTGACTCCCCTCCCTGCTGTCGTGATCTCGTGCTCGTCTCAGGATAAATCGAGGGAGTTTTGTTCAGTGCGAATCAATCTTCGCGGCTTTCCACTGCTCCTGCGCCAATTACTGGGGTAGCGCGAATCCTTTGTCTTTTGTTTCTTTTTCGGCCAGGAACGACGCGAGCGGAAGCTCTGTTCTTTTTGCGCTTGCTTATGCCTTCTACAAGCTGGAGCCTTTCTGCGCCATGTTTAAGGCGTTGCTATTTCCCTTGCTACCGTAATCAACAAACCTATGTATATATTAACTTACAGAAGCCGGGGACTACGGGTTAAGAACTAACGTTTTGCCTCCACCGTTCCTCAGTTTCCCGTTGCGCTAAATGATGGGGACATGTTTATGAACATAAACATGTCCCCAGCAGATAGTAGTTAGGAGCGATTTGGCCTATGTAAGCTCCTTTTTGAGGATTTGTTTCAACTTTTGACCGGAAGAGTGTATCGAGGACAGAGAGAGAGATTGTCAGTTTCGCCTTTAAATAGCTCAAGAATTATTGTCATCCTGAGCCATTCGGCCTTGTGAACGTGTGTTGGTAGCAAAGGTGCAGTTGGTACTGCATGCGGCCTCCCTTGCGGGGATCGAAGTGAAGGGAAAATAAAAATGGCGAAACGCGAGTGATCGTTCCAATGGCACCACCACCATGAGAAGGCGGAGGAATCGAGGCACCCAAGCACTTCGTATGCGGACAGAAAAAAAAGGCGCAATTTGCACTAGTGTTGCAAGGCTGGAGAAACAGCAGAGCTGCCAGCCCCTCTTCCTTCGCCGGTGGTCCACCTGTTGCACCTCACATAAATTTCCCAACTGGTCGCTGGAGGTTGGCCGTGAGTGCAGGCCGGATCGTCTTGTGCGCAGCCTTTCATATCTATTCCAAAGTTGACCCCGTTACCACGCGGTAAATATATACTGCAGTACATAATGTCCTAAATATTCGCACGACCATACAGTCACTAAACCTTTTCGCCTTATTTCCGTGCCATTTCCCCGCATCTCGCGTTTGAGAGATTTCCAAAGCGCTTCTGGATGAGCTGAGGTTCTTGACCTTCGGGAGTCAGAGCGATGTTTTAAATAAGTTCTCGGTTGTTCAAGTGAATTTGATTAGATAATAATCTTTATATGCTAGTAATAATTAGCCATTGTACCAATTATAGTAGCTTGGTATTGATGTGTCTTAGAATCAGCTGGACCTTAGAGGCTAAAGCTTCGGTTTCCTTTTACCACTGCTAAGGTGGGCGCTCATTATTTGTCTTCTTTCCTATGAATGCCCACCACAGGTAGATGACCTTTAGATGTGTTGGAATGGGGCCTATTGTTTAGTTACATGTTTTCTACACAAGGTATTCGAGTTACCCGCTTCTTATGAAAGATATGGCATGGGGTCCTCAAAGCGACTGGCAGTAAATGCTCAGATAAGGCATATCATTTACTCTTCTTTCTCGCCTTGAGGCCTGTTTGCAGCATGCACGATCATGGGTGGTTCTAGCTTGACGTCTGCATGACATGCTGGTCTCTGTAGCCTCCTCAGCCTTATTGTGAAATATTCAGCACAAGAGTTCATTAGGCTCTAACATCAGGATGTTTTCATCCATCGTTACCTTAATTAGTTTATTTTAATATGATAGAGATTCAAGTGTACGACTGAACCCTGGCAACTAAATTTTCAATGCACTTCAACGCTCTTTCTCTAGCACATAGTCCGGAATGTTCGTTGCTCTTTCCAGAGAACTTTAAATTAAGATTTGATTTGGTTTCTTAGAAATGTAATGTGGGCAAGCGAAGGGCCTTAGTGGGTGTATACGTGTTATTCACAATCAGTGGCGGTCTTTATTGTTATATTAAATTTGAGCATTAGGCGAACCACTTCACCTTCCAAAAACAGAGGGGCCAGACTCCACATTTGCTTGTTGAGGCGAAATTCCGCATGTCTAGACTCTGTTTTTATGGGAAGCAGTGAAGAAAAAGTGGAGGGAAAACAATTAGAAGTGCAACAAAACAACAATGTGCCGAAATACGGTAGTTGATTATATATACGTGTGGAGCAGAAGCAACAGTAAAATTAAAAAAAATGTGCCAAATGGAAAGAAATAACGAAGTTTGCACTAGATTAGCAGCTTCACCATACGTTTGTAGCTGTGCAGTCTTACCTTTATTTTAGAATCTAAATTCAGCGTCCCAGTTTTGCAAAGCAGGCTGTAAAGTGCAAACACCGCTGTTACGTGCTCCCTCAAAACCGACGTCGTTATTGGAATTACATCGGCCACAATTTGCAAGTATTACCCGAGCCCGCATTTGTATTGTGAAGGCCAGTAAAGTATGAGTACCACAGCGTTTATCACACTCTCTTCGCAAGGGAACGGGAAATTAGACATGTTTTACGTCTTGTAATGATTCTTCTTGATTCAAAAATTGCGCAGAAACAGGGAATTGCTAAGCCGTATAAAAAGTATTTCTTACCGAGCTAGCACTTAAGCAACCTACAGCTATGATATTTCAGCGTTCGGGAACATTTCGTTCTCAATATTTCTTATTACCTAGCCAACCCATTTTCTTTTGTAACGCCTGCCCGCGTTTTGGTACTTTTTTCCAACGTTTTCGATAAAACAAATTGTGGACTGCTCTGCACCGCCAATTCCTTGGTGGATAGCAAGCGGGGACCTTGGAACGATGGGAAGTTCATTTCCCTCTACAAGGTAGAACTCAAGGTTGTTTTCTGAATTTTTAGAGGAATGTATTGCTCAAGGAAGACATTCTGCAACTCCTCCTACTTCGCTATCTGCGTTCATTTTCTATTTTGCAAGGAATTGTATTCATAATTCTAAGCGAAATTACAAGCCAGCCGTGGCCAGGTACCGACCTGCGATTTTCTGTGGTGTTCTACGAGAACTTTCAGAATAATTAGGCTTCGTATGCAAACGTGAAGGTCGAATAAGGCTGTTCTCTTCGACCGCCAGAACGGCATGAGGCATGCTCCTACATTCTTACTGAAGATACACTGAGAAACAAACTACTGAAGATTCCCAGGTGTACTCATGAGAGCGCGTGATAATCTCATTACTCCGATGTCCAACGGCGATGAAATGGGGAAACCCATTATCTAATGACCCACAATAACACGTAGCCTCAGTGACACCCCGCTATGCAATCTGAAAAGCACTGCATGACGCTGCCCACGTGCCTGGATTGGAAGAGCAGCACCGCCTAGTTCACCAACGCATCTGTGGCTCACGATGGCGGGCGTGCCGACAGGTAAGCATGAGAATAGTTTCTTTGAGTGCTAAGCTTGGTGCCCGTGGGAAGGCTATCGAACGCAAAAAGGCAGGAGAAAAATTGGGCAATCGTACTCACGAAAGGGAATCGCCCAAACGCGAAGTTTATTTCCTGCATAAATGAGCGGAAAACTGTGAGTGTGGTATTTCTCTAGTGTCATTGCGCTCAGCGTAGTTACTGATTTCTCAGAACAATCTCAGAATCCGCAGAATTGCCACTTATTCCTCAGAATCAGTGGCAATAGCGTAATAACACATGAACCGCCAGGAGGGGCGCTCTAAGCTTCAGTCTTTTTTGGGAAGAGTTCACGAGCTCAAAGCGCAGAGAACGTGATGCACGCAGGGACTGCGGTTTCCATGAGTACTCTGGGGTTAGTCGCTTTTCCAACCAGCCCCTCAGCGGCGGTAAAGATGGGCCTGCGTTTTCTTAAAAGAGTTTGGTCCTGTCCCTGTTGGAAGGAGGCTTTTAGAAGTGAAGAGCGGCAAATAGAAGGGCCCGCACCCGAAGCAAGAAAAGAAGAACCGCAAGCAGGTCGAGCCTCTCGTTCATCAAACCAAACACCTCCTTGGCGGTGACAGCTGCTGAAAATATAAGCTTCCCAAATTCCAAGTTATCGTGGCAATTCAACCTCTCTTTTTCAAGGCCTCTTCTCGATGCTTAACAGAAGTGATTCTGAAGTATTAATACAAAAATCTTACGTGAATTTAAAGGGAATGTAAAAAACCTAAAAGTAAAATCGCAGGACGCAACAGACCCATAAAACAATTTTGGGGCCACAGTCAACGTCAGTCGTACGGCTTAATCCCGGAAAAATAACCATTCGGGAAGAAGTGTCCTCCTAAGCGTTCACCGCGGTATTCTTTCGGGGAGAACATGATACAGTTTTCTTTGTTTACTCTGCGCTTCTTTTTGTAGGGCCCAAAGTAGCGGTGTTGAAATTTTTTGCAATCGCCCTAGGAGGCACACAGGGATGCATACCCGGAATTGGTCACCGGGTGGGAAATTCACCTGTTGATTACGTATGTTGTAGCGGCGGGCATCAATCGATTGTTGGCGACGTATGCGTTGTTGCGCAGTCTTCGCGCCACTTCAGCAGGGCTAGCGTATTCCCTGGCGTCTGGAATAAACTCACGAGTTTCATCTGAAACGAGCATAGGATCCAACATAGTCGTCTCTTCGCGACCGCGGGCCAACAAAAAAGGTCTAAAGATTGTTGTTTCTTCAACTGGCGTATTGTATGAAAATGTCAGGCGCAAGCAGTATGTCATTTCAGTTCATGTGGTCAACATCAACGTACATCGAAATCATTTCGGCAAATGTCTTGTTCAGTCTTTCGGTCAGCCGGTTAGTGCTGGGGTGATATGCAGTGGTTTTTCGATTATTGGCATAACGCAGTTTTGTTGCCTCTTTGGTAAGTGCTGCTGAGAAACCTGTGTCTCAATCGGGTACGACGAATGATGGGGCACCGTGACGAAGCACAATGTTGTGGACAAAAATCTCGCAATTTCAGCATATGTTCCTTCCGGCGTTGCTTTGGTTTCGCAATAAAGGGTAACATAGTCAGCAGCGATTACAATCCACCGATTCGCAGCTGATGACATGTTGAACGACCCTAGGATATCCATGCCGACCTGCTTAAATGGACTGCTCGGTGGGTCTACAGGCTGAAGGAAGCCAGCTGGTTTGGTGGGCGGTGTCTTTCGCCGCTGACAGTCACGGCATGTTGTGACGTAGCTCTTGACTGTCGGAGCCAGCTTTGGCTAGTAGTACTTCTGACGAACCCGGACCAGTGTGCGGGTGAAACCCAGATGTCCTTATGAAGGCTCGTTGTGGAAGGTGTGTAGGCAGTTGTCACGTAGCGCTTTTGGCGCTGCAAAGGTATGTGGCTCCTGTAGGGTTAAATCCTCTTTTGTATAGGACTACGTTGTGCAGTAAAAATGAGGACAGGGAGCGCTAGAAAAGCCGCGGAGGACGCGAGCTGTGACCCTCGAAGTACTCAATGAGTGGCATTAGTTCTGGGTGCTTTTATTCTTGAGCGAGGACTGATGGTCTCAATGCTCCGAGAATGGGTGTATCATCTTCCTGGTCAACAGTAACTCGCTCCGGGGGGTCTCGTGATAGGCAGTTAGCGTCGGTGTGGCGTCTTCCTGACTTCTATATTACCGTCTACTCAAAACCTTGGAGCCGCAGGCTTTACTGCGTGAGACGTTCTCACGGATCTTTCAGGTTGGCATGCCAATATAGACAGTGGTGGTCGCTGACCACTCAGAATGGCCTGCTGTATTAGTACGGGCGAAATTTTGTGACTGCCCATAGCGTCAAAGTGTGCGTCACTTTCGATGAAGTGTATATAAAGTTTCTGGATGAAGTGTATATAGGGCTGACAGGACGCTGTGTAAATGTGCGCCTAACAGAAACCCAAACTTGAATTACGCCAGGCGGAGTGAAATTTTTGCGTTGAGGTTGTGTATGCACCCCACCTCCTCTTTCATAAAACTGGGATAATTGGTATGGGAGCCACAAAGTCTGAGTGGGAGCTGATTAAAGCACATAAAATGCGAAGGCGCGGTCACAATCAGTGCATGAGTGTGCCCTTATTGACTAAATCAGGCAAAGAAGCCGGATATTTCGTAAAAATGCCTATACTTATATATCTGATAAGAATGCCTTTATTTTGTATTCTGTTTAGCGCATGCCCTGACCTTGGTTTTTTTTTCGCCAATTCAATCATGAATTGTTACTAGTCTCGGCGTGTGTGTGGCCCGTTTCTTTTATGCGTCTTCAAGGCTGGATTCCACCGTTCTTCACAGCGTTGTGTGGTGTAACTTCCCCGGCCACCTTCCCTCGAGTAGTTTTCTTGGCTCAAAGGCGTAATACGTGGATGTGAGCGTTATCTGGTACAAGAGATAGAACAGCTGCGAACTTAACAAGAACGAAAAAGCAGCGGCAACAGCAGCAGGAAGTAGCAGGCCTAGAAAACTCAGAGAAGGGCCAACGTTTCTCTTCAAAACTACCTGGAGACGCGCTTTTTTGGGGTACTTGTTTTGGATTGTAAAGCTTCCTGTCGGAATTCTTGACATCTCATAACCAGTGCATGCGAGTACGTCGTAAACATTTGCTTTAGCGCTATTTATTGTCGAGTGCTGACGCTAAAAGGTAGCGTAAACCGCCAGCGCAAGAAAGGGCGCAAACGCCGTTCGCAACGTACAGGTTCTAGATGGCACCATATTGTTAAGTTGTGAGGATAGAGGCTACAAATGTCTGTTTATGGTTTAACAGAAGTAATACAGACACAGCCGCCAGCAAATTTACATGCGCATTTATGCTAGTTATAAACCTCCTGTCAGAATGGTTGATTCAATAAAAAAACAACCACGCAGAGATCTTTACACCACTTCAATTTCTGCCTCCTGATTTTCCCCTTTTTGTAAGGGTTTAGCACTGCTTTGTGTTCAGATCTTTAAATTGTTTTCCGAAGTGCCCCTTAAACCTCATTTCCGCACGCAAAAAAGTTGTTTTCAGCGACACTTGCTACTTTGCACATGATTGTTCAATATGTTTTGCACAAAACTCAAACTACATTCTCAGAGCTACTGCTGTTATGAAAATAAAAAGAAACTAAAAGGATTTTTATCGCAATGAAAACGTGGGCAGTATCCCGCAGAAACCATTGCTGTTTTCACTTTTAGTAGGAGTGTTTGGAACAGATAGCTCTGAAGGTCTGGAGAAAGTAATCAAGATACGGTAGATCGTTAGGGTCTCCAGCCGCTTCGCTTACGCAGCGGCAATTAGCCGCACTGCTGAACCACATAAAGAAGAAAGCCGCACGAAATGATTCCAGCCTATTCGATCTGCTGCAACTCTGTAAAGCTGCTAATGATGCTGGGATAAAGTTGTTCCCCTAGGGTCTGTAATGGATTTATCAATTGTTTTCAACCTTTGCGATTGCAGTGTCTCGGTTCAAACAACCACACGTTTTAGTATGTTGTCATTTAACGTTGATAACGAAGAATGCCGAGGAGGCAGCGGTTGTAGCATTTCACTTTACGGTTTAAATATACTTAGCGGAGAGGCGCTTAAAATTGCAGGCTCGTTTTTGCTGGTGATGGCTGCGTGATATTGTGGGCATACAAACCAAAGGAAACGAGAAATTTAAGGGGATATTGAAAAATAGACCCTCCGCGGTAGCTTACTGGCAAAGGATTTTTGCTGCTGAGCCGAACAACGCGGGTTCGATTCCCGGCCGCGGCGGCCGCTTTCCTGATGGAGGCGAAAAGGAAAAACACCCGTGCGTTGGAGTCTTCGATGCGCGCTAGGGATCCCTAGGTGGTCAGGATTAATCCAGAGCCATCCACTACGGCGCGCCTCATCGTCTGTGTAGCGTCGGCATTTTAAAGCTCACAATCAATCAATCAAATGAATGAATGAATGAATGAATGAATGAATGAATGAATCAATCAATCAATCAATCAATCAATCAATCAATCAATCAATCAATCAATCAATCAATCAATCAATCAATCAATCAATCAATCAATCAATCAATCAATCAATCAATCAATCAATCAATCAATTAATCAATCAATCAATCAATCAATCTATAAATCACTTCATCAACAAATCAATCAAGTAATCAGAAATATTCGAAAACAGTGTACCGAAACTGTGTAGTAAAGTTCAGTCCCTTTTTTCCGTAGAGAGATAAGATGGTTAAAATACTGATGTAAAATAAAGATATAAAAATATTCTCTTACATCTTTTGTACTGGATTCAAAAGCAAGTCAGCGCACCTTAGTGTAATATGCAGTTCACATTGAACAGTTGGAAGAATTCGCCTTGCTCCTGCAGTAAAAAAAAAAATAAATGGAAGGAGATAGTGCTTGCGCACGACAAAACTTAAGGAACCCGCCGCGGTGGCTCAGTGGCTAAGGCGTTGCGCTGCTGAGCACGAGGTCGCGGGTTCGATTCCCGGCCGCGGCGGCCGATTTTCTGATGGAGGCGAAAAGCAGAAACGCCAGTGTGTACGAGATTTCGGCGCACGTTAAAGATCCCCAGGTGGTCAAAATTAATCCGGAGCCCTCCACTACGGCGCGCCTCATCGCCTGCGTTGCGTCGGCGCGTTAAACCCTACAAACAACAACAACAACAAAACTTAAGTCGACAAGAAGCTGTACGCATACTACAATGTTGAGGGTTGGCGCTTTCTAGTGGATGAAAAAGAGTCGGCCCTAGCAAACACATTAGCCTTTCCCTTAAATATATATAATCTCATTTAAAGCAAGAAGAGGGCGTAGTAGATAAAAAAACTGTTTATAATCGGTTTGTAAGTGTGCAACACTTTTCGGGCCCGGCTTGTCGTTTTAGCAGATGAGGGATCACGGTATCTAGCCACGGCAGTCACATGGCGTCACGCACATAACTGAGGTTTCCAAACGATCACCGCCTTCCCTGGTTGGGATCGAAGCTGTGTTCCTTGCATTACGCAGCCGATGTTCATAACACTGCGCCAAACGGGCACACGTTCTTCATATGGAAAGTGTGCGGGACCCGCGGCGGTGGCTCACTGGCTAAGGCGTTGCGCCTGAGCACGAGGTTGCTGGTTTGATTCCCGGCCGCGGCGGCCGCTTTTGTGATGGAGTCCACAAGAAAAAACGTCCGTGTGTAAGATATTTCGGCGCACGTTAAAGATCCCCAGGTGTTCAAAATTAGTCCGAAGCCCTCCACTACGACCCGCCTAATCGCCTGCGTTGCGTCGGCGCGTTAAACACTAGCAACAACAACAACAAAGTGTTAGGAGTGGTGTTCGCGCTGCGCCGCTGCGTTTGAGGCTGCCGTTCCAAGGCCGAGAAAAGGTACCGAAAACCTATAAATAAGAAAAAATAATACGCCGTAGTTGCCCCAATTTATTGCCTACTCAATCCAGGGTATTTTCATAGGGCGCTGCCGGGGCTGCTACGCTCTCGCTATAATACTTTAGGTATCCACGCCGGGCTGACACTGATACTACTCAGGAGAGGGCGCCACAACTCCTTTGGCTAATCACTGCATTATAGCCGCTCCACAGGTTTGACGTTGAGTGGAACTGCTTTATTTTTTTGAAAATGCACAGTCCCGTATACCGTAATCTTTTGAGAGAACGCCCTCTCCAGAAACATCGCCCTCACCCCCTTTAGGGGTGAAATATGCAAGTGGCTAGATGACCCAAGATTGCCCACTCCCTAAAATCACAATAACTTCGACGCCTTCCAAAGTCTGGAGACCACCCTCCTGGAAAACATTCCGCGGCAGCAAACACCACCGATGTTTCAATTTTGAACAAAGACACGCAACCTGCCCGGCTTGGCTAGGGAGAGAAGGAGGAAGGGGTGTTGATGAGGTTAAAAGACAAGCGGCGAGATAACGTCTTGACATGGTTTAGGCAGTGCGCTAATTATAAAAGCCTTCACGGTTGTGAAGACGGCCAGTTAACCAGCGCCTGGCCTTTGCGAGCACAAAGCCTGCGACGGGGCCCGAAACTCGGGAGTGCATGGTGGACGAAGCGCGCCATCTCGTGTTCAACTCTGACGGAAACACATCGTTCGATGCCTTTAGCGAAGAGTGAACGAAATAAACGCGAATAATCGGTTCATGTGTCTATGCGGACACTTATTGGACCTTTTTTCACTTGACGTGAATGTTTACCTGAATATTTGTACTTAATATGTCGGCAGGTTTGGTTGCCGGCGCGGCCACTTTTTTGCTGTTCTTCGCACCTAACGCGAAAGTTGACCCATCCTGTATTTTTCACTTGATATCTGTGTATTCTGGGTTAGGATTCTTCTGGAGCTTTGCGGTAGTGGTTATAACTGGAGCTCTCATGAGTGACTGGATTAGCGACGGCGATATTTTTCTACTTGGTTATCAGTTATATAAGCGTGATTGTGGCTCTGGCGCAGGGGGGTGGGGGCGGGAGCTTTAAAAGGAAAGACACTGAGGTCTACGTTTTAACCAGAATTTAAACGCGTGTGGTAATGGCCTAAATTTCTTACTTTTGGCTGTATATTAGGTCCCCAATGCAATTGACTATTTTCTTTGCGAATTTTAGGAATACGCATAGCCTCACTGCGATGACCCCGTTAATCTTGCAAACCCAGTCAGGGCGTATCTGCTAAAGCTGATGTTTGCCTGTACTGTGCGACACCACGGACCCCCAGCACCCACGTTCAACTGTGCGTGGCAGCGCCTTCCCCGGGGAAAACAGGGTCCTGGTGGTTGAGCCGACGCTGAGTGCTTTGACCTTTAAGGGCCCTTGGCGAAGGCAAGACACCACTTTGGCCTCCGCTTCTCGTAGGCGGCACCTCCGGTCTGACCCGCCAGGGGGGCATCGGCAGTCGCCTTTTCCTTTCCCCCTCTCCACCTTCCTATTTCCTGCCTTCTTTCTAACAACTTTCGTGTCGTCTCGTTCCTTCTCAGTTTCCTTTTTTTCCTGGCGGCTAGGGTTAACCTTTTGTGTCGGACGACTCTGAGTTCAGCCATATTGGGTTATAGTCGCGCTGTACAGCTGTCATGGGCAGGACCCTTTGTTGGGCTCCATGGTGGGCGGCTGGTACCTTGGCCGAATATAATTTTTATTTTATGGCTTCCTTTTTTCGCGCAACTGATCCCTCTCGTAAAAGAGGGGGCACCGACGCAACCGCTAAGTTTTTCACGAAGAACGTTACCAAGTTCCCACGCTTCCACTTAATACACAGCAGCGACGAAGAGAACACTGCCCAACTTGTCTCGCCATTGCTAGTCGCCAAGACCCTGAATGCCACCATTGGCGAAGGCTATAAGATCAAGAAGCTGGCAAACGGAGACCTCCTACTCGAAGTACTTTACAAACACGAGCTCGACAAGCTCTGAGCAATAACATCTTTCGGAAAAATCTCTCTAACTGTCAGTGAGCACCGATCACTAAATACAGTCCGCGGAGTCATCTCAGATGACGACCTAAAGTATGTGTCCGAGGAGGAACTTCTAGAAGGTCTCAAGAAACACAATGTCACAAATGCCTACCGTATCAAAATAAAAAAAAGAGATTCAGACAAGACACATCGTCCTCACCCTTACCGTAAGCATCCTTCCTTAATCTGTGGAGGTAGGCTATACTAAGATGAAACTTAAACCCTACATACCCAACCCACGCCGATGCTATAAATGCCAACGCTAGGGCCACGGCTCACTGAGCTGCCGGGGACAACAGACATGCGCGAAATGTGCCTCCGATGATCATCCTCCTGAAAACTGGGAATCCCAAACATACGTTTGTGTGAACTGCCAGGACATTCACGCAGCGTATTCACGTGTTTTCCCAGCATGGAAAACAGAAAAAAGAGATAATAACAGTCAAAGTGACAGAGAACCTTACATTTCCCGAAGCACGGAGGCGACTCCCATTGGCGCATAAGCGATCATACTCCGTTTTAGTGCAACAGGGCGCGGCATCACAGCGTTCTTCAGCGCCTGCTGATGCCACACAGAGTGAGGCTGAAGCAAGACCCCCCGCGCCTCCGGTGGAAGCAGCTAGTTCTGCTCCACCACTCCTAAAGCGGGCTGCACGGACCTTTGGTTCGGTAGTCCCCAAGGCCTCACGCTACACGGTGAGGTCGAACTATTCAACACCCGTGCGCCCTACACGAACCTCCAGCGTCTCTGAAGAGACAATAGACACAACTGAGGGAGCTTCTAGGCCGTCTACTTCGGAGGGACGGTGCAACTCCCTAGAAAATGAAAAAAAAAGCAAGAACCGCATCACGGGAACGAAAACCTAGATTTCACTGAATAACAAAAGCTAACGTCATTCATTGTCCACTGGAACTGCAGATGACTTTTAAATAATTTAAATGACGTCAAAGACATCTTTTCCACACACTCACCTGTGGCCGTTTGTGTTCAGGAAACAAACTTGGGCCCTAAGCACAAAGCAACACTAAAATGAAACCAGGCCTTCCATTGCGACCGAGAGCTGGCGTGCAGGTTCTCTGGGGGTGTTGCAATATTTGCCCAAAGTCGTATCGCAGCACAAGAACACGTACTGAAAACTAAGCTAGAAGCAGTGGCTGCCCGACTTTTAGCGTTCAAAACAATTACAATGTGGTGTGTGTCTTTCGAACAAACCCTCACAATAACATTGCAAGATTTAGAAGACCTACTAAACCAATATCCAGAGCCGTTTTTATTAGTTGCCGATTAAATGTCCGCTCTTTTTGCGGAAGTGAAAAAACTGATGGAAGAGGCCAGATTTTCGAGGATTTTATTTTTTCCTATAACTAAGTCTTCTAAAGACCAGAAAACCTACATACTGCTGTGCGAGCTCAGGAAAGATGAGCTGTATAGATTTGTCTTTTTGTTCACGCTCTGTTTTTAGCAATTCCAAGTGGGATATCGTTCACAATCTATATGGGAGCGATCATCTACCTGTACTCATCAGTATATTATCATCACCAACAACTATCCCAATAAAACCACGCCGGTGGAAACTTCAGTCTGCCGATTGGGAACTTTTTACTTCCGAAGCCAGTTTAGACAAAGTTGTTTCTGAAGCCATTATCATTGACGAACTCCACGAAGAGTTCACATCCTGCATTATTAATTCTGCACGCAAAGCCATGCCGCAGTGCACGGGACTGGTGAAAGAAAACTACAAATTATGGTGGACACTAGAGTGTACACAGGCAAAAAAGGAGCAAAATAAAGCATGGGGTGTCTTTCGAAGATACAGAACACAGGAGAACCTCACAAATTTTAAAAGAAATAAAGCTAACGCAAGGTATATCCGCTGCAATGCAGAGAAAACCTCATGGCAAAACTATGTGTCATCCATAAACAGCACAGTCACTTCAAAAAAGGTATTGGAGCAAGTTCATCAACTAAACGGGACATACTCCCCCTACACACTTCCTCTTTTAACAGCACCGGATAGACAAACAAGCTTAGAAGAACAGGCAGATATACTGGGTGTACACTTCTCGAGAGTTTCAAGTACCACACACTACACAGAATAATTTATCAAATAAAAAACAGTAGAAAAGCAAAGACTGCCAAAAAGTGGAGGCGCAAACGAATCATACAATTGTTTAATTACGCTCGAAGAACTAACAACAATAGCTCTATTGACCGGTAAACAGACCGCTCCAGGCCTTGTGCATTAAAAATGGCATCCCAGTATTTTCGTTACCTTTTGGTCCGTTTCAGTTACTGCTTCTTGTATTTTATGCGGGGTTTCTCCTTACAGGTCGGTTTCGGCTTTTTGTGTTCAATATTTTTCTACACCGTGGTTTTCAACCATTGTAGGTTCGTTTTAGCTGTTATTTATTTCAGTTCCGATGGTTTTGTATGCTTTAGGTATGTTTATTCTGTGGTATAACCCCCATAAGCAAGCTAAGGTGACCGCTGGCTGTACTGACTAGAAAACGCATATACGCGCTTTAGGCCCAGATGATATACATTAAGAAATGCTTGCACGCCTTTCAAGTTCTTCTATGAAAGCAATCTTAAAGCTTTTTAACAAAATTTGGGTACTTGGAAAAATACCGGAAGATTGGAAAAAAACATTCAATGTAGCATTCTTAAAACCTGGAAAAGCCACAAACCTCCCCTAGTAGTTACAGACCAATAGCCCTTACCAGCAGTCTAGCTGAAACTTATGAACGTAATATAAATACCAGAATAAGCTTTGTTCTACAAACCAACAAACTTCTTGATATTCACCAGTGTGGTTTCAAACAAGCATGTTCAACAACAGACCATCTTGTCTGCCTGGAAAAGACCGTACGAGAAGCATTTATACACAAGCAACACTGCCTGGCGGTCTTTTTCTATCTTGAGAATGTCTCCGACACTACATGGAGATTTATAATAATGCTCTATTTAGTAGAGTTAGGCATCCGTGGAAGAATGCTGAATTGCCTGAATGACTTTATGGCAAACCGTTCATTTTATGAACACCTGGGCTCAACCCTCTCAAGATCCTTTGTACAGGAGAACGGGGTCCCTGAGAGGTCTATTCTAAGCGCAACACTGTTTGTTCTAAAAATGCACTCCATATGCAAAATAATTCCAAATTCAATTATGTACTCGGTCTAGATTGCTGATCTCCAAATAGCTTGCACATCTTCCAATGTAGGAACATGCGAGAGAGAAGTACAGTTGACTATAAATAAACTGACAACAAGGGCAGACAGAAATGGCTTCCAGTTTTCACCACACGAAACAGTGAGCATTCTCTTGCCTCTCAAATGAGGCTTACAGACCAATCTGATACTACACCTCAAGGAAATCGTCTTACCCATACAAAACAAACACAAATTTCGAGGCATAGTATTCGACAAAAAAGTCACTTTCCTGCCCACATCAATATGCAAAAAAAAAAGCTTCGCCAGCTCCAAATATACTAAAGATCCTGTCGCGCAAACACTGCGGTTCTGACAGAGCCTGCCTTTTACAACTTTACCGTTCGGTTGTACGCTCCTGCTTAGAGTATGGTAGCATTGTGTATGGCTCCGCGAGACAGTCCTACTTAGAATGATTGGACCAAGTTCACAATTTAGGTTTACGTCTCTCATCTGGGGCGTACAGGACATCACGCATAAACAGCCACTACGTCGAAACAAATGAACCACCACCCACAGATAGAAGAACAAGGCTGATATGCTCATACATACTAAAAATGCTTTTACTGCCGAACATCTGCGCTATCCCATAGTTACAAAATGCCCGTCTAGGACATTGTTTATTAATAAACCTGAAGCATTCAGACCATTCCTTCTTCGGTTTGAAGAAATATGCCACGAACTCTGTATGCTGGACACATGACCTCAAATTGTCCATAGACAGAACCAACTGCCCCCCTTCCTATAATTGTCCTACAACAAAAGCAGACACCGGCAGAGCATATTATTTTACAGTAATTTTTGGCCCTAAACGAAAAAAATTCCCTCGCACTTCCCCGAGGGGGAAAGTGTGTAAGTGCGAATGCACGGTTGCATTCGCACTTAAAAGAAAGATGCATTTATTCACAGACACCTATTTGTGTTGTCGTTCTACTTCATTGCTAGAAGGATCGCTTTGTGGTCCGTGAAATGGACCGTCAAAGGGTGCCGGAGGACGGTGCGGACTTGGCAGTTTCTCGCAAAAGCCAGGTCGATGAAACCGCCGTTGATGGTGGTGGGCGAGTCGAGGGGTACGCACGACATGGACTACGGCGGCGGACAATTCAGGCTCGCTTAAGAAGTGCATTCGCACTTAAAAGGAAGCGTTTTACATAGTTATCTCAGCTTTGAAATTTCGTGTCAGTACTCCTTTAAGCGGGTGCATTAGCCCTTCTCACGCCCGGTTCCTGGTCAATCCCTCGCGTGGGTATGTGCCATGAGGAGGCGCCTAACACCCGCAGTCATTGAGCGGAGAGAGGAGGAGGAGAGGAAGACGAGAAGGAAGGCGATGAGCGCGCGCACCCGCAGCTGTTGCTATGCTGACTACGGCGGCGGACGATTCAGGCTCGCTTAAGAAGTGCATTCGCACTTAAAATACCAATTCTACAGCTCATTTTACATAGACGATTCCAAAACATCATGCTATGTCAGGAGTGGATTAGTGCAAGAAAATGGGAAAATGTGATCAAGCTACTCCAGTGCGCTTCTGTTTACACAGCGGAATGTTATGGCATTGCTGTGGCAGTAGAAATGACATAAAGAAAAAAATAAACACAGTAGTTTATATACAGAGTCTCTCAGCGCAGTCACAAAAGTACATTACAAAAATGCAGCTCAACCTCTAATAGGAGACATAATACACAATTTAGTAACCGTCAAATCACAAGGACAGGGAATTAAGTTGTCCTGGTTCCTTTGCCATTTTGGAATCAAGGGAATCGAGAGAGCCGATGCGTGTGCCGCTCAGGCGAGTAACGGAAAAATAGAGCAAGTACAGATTCCTCACCGCGACTGCATAAAATTTATACGGAGCCAACTGAGAGAAACTTGGCAGTCCTTATGGGATCTGAAAAGCGACCACAAACTCCATCTAGTTAAACCCATTGTAGCAGAGTGGGAATCAAGCAGACATAAAGAACGACTCAAACAAGTGATTTTACGTCGTCTTCGCATTTGACACACACATCTTACTCATAACGTTCTTCTTATAAAACAAGAAAAACCGCGATGTGAAGATTGTGACCAACAACTTACAGTAAATCTCATCTTACTCTCATGTGTGAAATTTGAGGCCTTGAAAAATACATTTTAGGCGGTTCTACAGCGAGGAAACTCCGTTTCACCCCAGCCTACTCGTAGGAGAGAAAGCTGTTGTTCAACTTTTCTGTGTCTTTAGAACCTTCACTTCTAAACAAGCTATAGCGAGATAATGCAATTGGCTATTATCCACAAAAAACACAAAATCTTTTGTTTGGCGCATGAGAGTCTTAGTTGCTTATGAGCCATAAAACGCAACAACAACAACATTCTTACAGATGATTTTATTAACCCGAAATGATTTTTTATTCATTGCATCAAGCCAGTTTTTAAACGAGGCAGGCTAACTGGAGAAGACGTAACAAATGATTCAAATATACCTGTTATCCGGCACCATTGAGTTCACAGAATGCTACAAAAGCTTCATTCAATACAAATCGCTTCTCTTAATGGTCTGTCTAAAGGAATCTTGAAAAGCTATGGTAATCGGTAATCAACATTCTTAACATAATTTTAGATCTCCTTGACGACCGGTGGATTCCCGTATTATCTTCTTACTGTCAAGGCCGGACCACGATTTTACAATGAAAGACAAACTTTTTATTATAAGTTACAGACCGGCTTGTATACCGAGCACCTGTTGTAAGCTGCTAAAAAAGACTTTTCAGGATACAGCCGGAGATTTCTGTCTGAAAGGAACATTTATTTTCTATATAACCACAGAAATAATCTTGTGTTACGGAGTTATTTCGAAAAGATCATGTTTCTGTAGTGTTGATGAGTCTGCGGAAATTGATTTGTCTAGGTAGAGTTTAATAAGGCCGTTGACAAAGTGCTGCTGGATAAGCATTTCTATCAGCTTTAGGTTATAATCGTTCATGTTTGTCTTTTTGATTTTGTTAAAGCTGACCTTAAAAACCGAAAACTCTATGCTGATAACAATACTAGTTTTCTTTTAATTGTTGGTGTAACTTAAGTTGATGGAAGGTACCTGTTACTTTCGTGTCCAATCCACCTCGCACTTCTTCTGCTTCTCACGACCATTATGATCATCATGTCGTACCTCATCTGTTTCTCATACCCATCCTCATCTCAATTCCTCTGGCTGGGATTCTGGGTTGCCGCTCAGAATAACTGCGCCGTTTCTACTGCCTCTGCGTCGTCTCTTCTGATGACGCCTGCCCTTGACTCCCTCAAGTGGTAGAGGTGCACTCCGGTGCCGTCCTCTGTCTTTCCAGTCGCACTCCTGGAGCTCCATTCCGGTAGGCGCTTGCCTCTGAGGATGGAGCACGAGAACGAAAACAGCCGCCCGCCTGCCCCCTGCCCCCCTGCCCCGAGCGTCAGCTGCCGTGCTGCTGTGTTTACCATCTCCAGCCACCAACGTGATCCGCCAGGTTTTTCTCGCCTTCGACGTGAGGATGTCGACGACTGGCTGGATAGTTATAATTGGTTCGGCAGCTTTAATCGGTGGGATGACGAATTGAAGCTCCGAATCGTCTCCTTCTACCTGCACGAGGTAGCCAAAACGTGTTTTCCTAACCACTAACACAATATCATAGACTGGACCAGCTTTACTCAGGAGCTACGAAAAATTTTTTGCACGCGGTATGCCTCCTGCGCTGCAGATTTGGCCACATTTAGCGCCCCTATTGGCCGACGCCTCTGCGTAGTACAAAAACAGACGACCCTGGCCGCCCTCCATGTGTTTTCATTTACAAGCCAGAGTGAAAGGTAGTTGTATTTAGTTTAATCGCTTTGTGGCGCGTTTAAATGACTGCATACTGCATGAAATATCCCCTAAAGTAGTTAGTTTGGCTAACAAAAATAATATCCGCTAAAACAAGCCCATTTATCGGATTTCTTTTGGGCGAGCTGTTGCCGTCGTCGCTGCGTGGAACAGTATCGCTAGGTCGGGTGGCTTGTCTTTCTGACGACCATTACCGTCCTTGCTTCTTGTGTGCGGTCCGCAAAGGAAACTTCACGAGTAGCGTAAACACGGAACGCTGCTGGTAACTGCAAATGGTTGCTTCAGCTGGAGCATGCAATTGAACGCAAGAATTGTGCAGCCGACTCAGTTGACACTGCTGACCTGGCACCGCCTTTCAAACGAGTGGACATTTTGTTTTGTATTTTCGCAAAATAGATTATTCGTGCGTAACGTTTTACGCCGCACGATTTACGAACGTCAGGGTACATGTATACTAGCAAGTAGGTGAGGCATTAGCGTGAAATAAACAAAGTAAGGGCTATTAAAGGTCTCAAAACAAGCACCAAATCGCACGCCCGCTGCCTGAAAAGTTGTGTACTTCTATATTTGCATAACACAACAGCCGCATGCACGGCGCACGGCCCCCAAATATTTATATACGATCATAACTGACTCTGTTGGTTATCTTCTAGTGCAGGGGTCGTCGGCAACGATCTGAACGCCGACACGCAAGTTTTGTCCTCAAATGGAGTTAGGCACCGAGACAAGAACAGAGAATTGGTCGCTTCCAGTTGAATTGTCCCCCATCTTCACAATTTGCCTGATTATTGTCACATATTATTAGCAATTCGCTATTTTTTGCGTTCAAAGCCCCATCCCGCTCCTGCCCGATTTGCCGTCCAGCCCTCCGCCGTGTCGGCTGCATGCATGCAACTCGGCCCTACGTTGCTGACCCTCATTCTAGCCTATTAGGTGCTACCTGGGAATGTACGATGCATGAGCGTACTTAAATAAAGTGAGAGCAAACAAGGAAAGCGAGCGGCCTCTCAGTTCGCCCGACCACTTTGTTTTTCGGCCACTCATTTCGGAGTCGAAAAACCGATTTCACGCTCCTGACGCTCGCTGACGTTTGTCACTCATACACGCAACATAACTGCAAGCTAACCCCGCACCATGTATTCGTAACGGCGACGCAAACGAGCACTATTTAATGAAAGTGCACGCATAGTGCGCAGGTACGCAAAAGAGAGACGCATCGCAGCAGGCGAGCCAGCGGTCCGCTGGACTCGCTGGTTTTTTAAAGCGCGTTCATAGCCGATTGCGTCCCTTTTATCTTTTTATCGGCTGTTGTTGAAAAGTTCTTGTCACCTAGGGTATTAGTTTAAACTAGAAGCTTCACTTAAAATGGTCAGTGAACCTGCGAGTGGGAGAGCGCCGTCACCGTCCCGGCACTTTCGTCGGCGCTGTAAACGTATTTAGCGCTGCAAAACCTTTTCCCCTAATACCAAGTTGATCGCCGGAAGATACTGGACTCGGCGGGGATGGGATGGTGACCATGTCGCAAAAAAAAAACCGGGAGCATCGAGCTCATTTTGCTTCTGTCAAAACGGGATACGGGAACCTATGTGACCGTCGAGGCTTTGTACTACGCGGAAGTAGTTCCCGGAAGCCGCTTGCGCAACGACCCCTGGGCAGCGCAGGAGGCCTGTTCGCGCTGACGTAGCCACACAAAAGCTTGCCTCTCGCATTCAACGCCTCATGAGACATTCGCCAGATAGATCGAGGACGACCCGCCGCGGTGGCTTAGTGGCTAAGGCGTTGCGCTGCTGAGCACGAGGGCACGGGTTCGATTCCCGGCCGCGGCGGCCGCTTTTCTGATGGAGGCGAAAAGCAAAAACGCCCGTGTGTACGAGATTTCGGCGCACGATAAAGATCCCCAGGTGGTCAAAATTAATCCGGAGCCCTCCACTACGGCGCGCCTCATCGTCTGCGTTGCGTCGGCGCGTTAAACCTTACAATCAATCAATCAATCAATCAATTAGATCGAGGACGTCGTCGCTCTTTGTCGCCGTGAGGATGAAACCATGCCAGAGGCTCTACGAAGTGCGTCATATTGTTGCGGGGAAAATGGTATATTGCAATCATAAAAAATGCCACTCCGTGAAGAACACAGCGGCACACAGTCTCTTGTGGGGACAGCCAGAGAGCGAGATGGTTTGTCGTCTTCACCCTCGTTAGTGAACCGTCACCACTCCTGCTGTCCGGGCTGCGGCCAATCCCTCCGTGTCTAAATTCCTTTGAGAGGGTGCATACCCATCCCGTTACAGAACCCCCGCCGGTGGAAGCACCGTGTTGGTGCTAGTCAGCCTGGAACGGAAGTTTCGGGATAGGGCTTGAGACGGGAGACATGCAGAACGTCTGTAAGGTTGTGGCTTGACGTGTCAGGTTTAAGTGGGGTGATTTCGTATGTTGCGCGGGTAACTTCATGGAGTATACGATAAAGCCCAGAATACCGGGACAAGAGTTTTCACAAAATCTCACACGGCATGAAGGCGACCAAAGAAGTACAAGTGACCACGGTGCACAGTGGCGATCTTGGTGCCAGCTGTCATAATGTGTTTTATAGGACTGCTGGGATGAGCAGAGGCGGGTACCAGCAACTTGATGGGCGTGATGAGCGCGAGCTATGGCGGTGCGGGCATAGTCTGACGTGTGTACAGGAGACGGCAAGACTGTATCCAGTGGCAATGCTGATTCGCGGCCGAAGAATAGATAGAAGGGGGAGTAGCTAGCAATATCGTGACGTGACGAATTGTAGGCAAACGTTATTTAGGGAAAAGCCACGTCCCAGTCGCGCTGGTCTGCGGAGACGTGCATAGACAGCATGTCTATATTTGTTCCGTAAAGTCTTTCGGTCAGGCCATTAGTTTGAGGATGGTTGGCAGTGGTGATCTTGTGATGGGTGGAGCAGGAGCGAAGAATATCGGCAATAACTTGCGATAGAAAGGAGCTGCCACGATCTGTAAGGAGCTGTCGAGGGGTCCCGTGAAGAAGGATAATGTCACAAAGCAGAAAATCGGCAACGTCAGTAGCGCAGCTCGTAGGAAGGGCCCGTGTTATTGCATAACGTGTGGCATAGTTCCTGGCGACGGCTATCCATTTATTGCCGGATGTGGACTGGGGAAATGGACCGAACAAGTCTAACCCAACGCGTAGGAATGGTTCGCTTGGTATGTCCAATGGTTGAAGAAGCCAAGCTGGAGGAGTATTGGGAGTTTTTCGTCGTTGGCAGAGGTCGCAGGAGCGCACATACTTCCGGACAGATCGGTAAAGGCCGGGCCAGAAGAAGCGGTGTCTGATGCGATGGAGGGCCTGGAATACCTAGGTGGCCAGCAGTTGTGATGCCATGAAGTTGTTGGAGAACGTCCAGATGAAGGTGCTCAGGAATGGCAAGTAATAATTCAGGGCCGTCAGGACGAAGGTTCCGACGATACAGAATTCTGTCTTTCAGTTCGAACATGTGAACTAAAGGCGTCGAAGGTGTAGAAATCAAGCTCCCGGTAATGGAGTGCAGACGAGGATCCCGTCGTTGTTCTTGGACACGAAAAATTACGATGTGCTAAGCAGCTTCGCCATAAAAATGGCTGGATGAAGTGACCACATAAGTGGATGGAAATCTTTGGCAGAAGCCCTCGCCCTGCATTGGAGGTAAGCAGGCTGCCGCCGCTGGTTGTAACGCTGATGAATACGAAGACGACAATCACAATGATAATGTCGCAAAAGTGATGATGATAACGATACGACACTGATGATAGTGATGGTGTTAATGACATTGGTAATGATTGTAACTGCGCTAAGATATAATTTTTGTCGTGCATCAGAAGAGTAGAATGCCAAACAAGACTTACCTGCTTTCCTCCTTTTATCGGTGTTAACAACACAAAATAAACGAAGAAAATATTGAAAAAAAGGGTAAAGAACGATAAGAGCAACAACTCTCTAGGCACAAAAATGTGTAATGTTGGTCTATTGGGAACAATCTCTGAAGGACTGGTTAAATGAATTGCAATAGAATACAAAAAGGATAAATAAAAAAGTAGGAGAGAGAAAACGACGAAAAGAAGAGGAAAGGAACTAAAACAACCCGGAAGGAGTAAAATTGAGCTGAAATAGGTAGAGTAGAAGCACAATATTAAGGGCTGAAAAGTCCGTATTTCTGAACAGACAGAGAAATACCATAAAGGCCAAAGGAACAAAAATAATTTGCACCGAAAAAGGGCGTGGCGTATGAACAGAATTTTAGACCCGCAATCTTCTTTTTTCTGATGTGCATGGAACTTCGCTTTTCGCTTCCAATGACCAAACGAAGCCAAGCAACGAACAAATAATGGCGGCCAAAGACCGGATGAACCAAACGTGGGTAGTGCGCTCGTGATTTATTTCGACGCACAAAGCCGCAGCACAAAATGACAGAAAACGTCACACCCCTTCCTGTGGGTACGCCGCTTATCATAACGGGGTCTTAATTTTAGCTCTGCCTATTATGTCCGGAATTTGAGGAAAAGAAGGAACCCCCGGTAGTTTTTGAAAAGATGACCGGTCAGGAGGCGAGTAAGAGGTTCATTACGGCTTCTGAAAGGCAACAGAACATTAGAGATATTCATATAAGGCTGGTTTAGCCTATCCTCCTTAATGTATAATAAACCTTATGGGAATACCCCCCTGCCGTCAATATTTTTAGAAGATTCTAGCACCGATAGCGCTTTGGGTCTTCTCGTTAGTATTCTTTAGTGTTCTCACTGGCAGCGTCTGTTACGCCAATACGTCATACAGAAAATCCAATGTTTTCTGATGATGATTATAAATAATTGTTGGTTAAATAAAAGAAAAACAAGCGCTTTAGCAGCCAGAACCTTACCTGGTCCCCTCGTGGTTAGAAGTGGGGGTTTACCGAGTTGCTCAATTTCGACATGGCCGAAACTCAGTACAAACTGAGATGATTACCAGAGAATGCGCCACGAGAAACCGTCGCGTCCAACCATAGTTCAACCCGACAGGGGTGCGCGTGATTTTTATGTTAGCCTATTGAGACGTCACATTGATATTTTCCCCTACCGGAAACATGGCCTGGACAACTCATACGGCCCGTCCATCGGCCGCGGTGCGTTCACCATAATCTCGCCAATCTCCGCAGACATGCTGCAGACCATTCTAGAGTAGTCGCTCTCTTACCGAACAGACATATGATAAAATGCAAGCCAATGTAAATTTTGTTTATATCTGTATCTACAAACACGTGCTGTCTCTTACTGTCGAGTTTAGCGCTTACCATTAGTTTAAGCAAAGGCTTATGCCCCTGTCCTTACAATGGCTACCGCCGCGTTTATGATGAACTGAACATTTTAAAGCATCCTTTCACTTTAAATCCCCTGAAAATAAATCTACAGTAAACATGAAGAAGACGTTTTCAATGAAGCCACCTTGCTAATGGTATTACTAGTGAATGCTCGCTACTAAATATTTTAAACTCAGGCTTCCGTGGACTATTTTTAACATGAGTATCCAGCAACGCAAAACATGCGCGAATGCCATTAAATTTTCAGTAGTATTTTATTTCTTAATGTGAACTGGCTTGAGTGCTTTCTTGCAGTAGCTGTGATAATTTGGCGGCGGCATGTACACAGTGCAGTAATGAAAACTACAAAACGGAGCGCCACTTAGTGGCAGACATTTGTAAATTTAGATTTTTATTTTTCACAGTGTTGATTGATGGATAGATTGATTGAAACTATTTTTATTCAAAAGAAAAGAAAAAAAGACCATAGGAAAGAAGGTGTCTGTTCCAATGGCAGGATTCCACTAGCCTTCAACGCGGGAATGGCTCTCTCTATCAACAATCGCTGGCAGGCAGGGTCATCGCTGCGGACGGTGGCCTCTCACTGTTCCCTTGACATGTTTGTGAGTGCGTGTACTGTTGGTGTGTACTGGCATGACTATACCATGTGGTGCGCGTCCGCCTTCTCCCGGCAGTGCGGGCAAAATTCAGAATATAACGTGGGGTACCAGCAGTGTGATCTAGTAAGTGTCGTACTGTGTCTGTCTGTAATGTCCCGAGACTGCGCTCTTCTTCCTTGGTGAGGGTTTTCTTCGGTGGTGAAAATGCTCTTCTGTTAAGTCTCAATATGCCTAAATATTCGTTGAAGGTTACGCTCACCGTGTCCAAGGGTGGGGATTGGTTGAAAAGGGCCGGGATATGAAGACCTCCGGCTGCGGCATCGGAGGCCTCGTGCCCTTATTGTGTTTTGTCGTCAATATAATGAGCGCATTTTCGGTGTATGTTTACGTAAATTTTGGTGAGAGATTTTGACGACATTTCTCTGCATGACGTTTTTGCAGGCCTCTTGCGAATCAGCTCAAATTATTGCCCTGGGGTTAGAAGCGATGGCTAGGGCAATGGCTGGTTCTTTCCGCTGGGTGGCTACATTTGTTTTTGGGGGGACCGAATATACCACTCTTCCCTCACGAACAAACGTGTTTTCTTTCGTGCACTCGGTTGCAGGTACATGCGATGCAGGTACATGCGATGCAGGTACATGCGATAATTATGTTCGTTTGTTCATTTATTCCTATTTGTGACCATTCCCGTAGTGCCACGCTTGCGGCCTCCATAATGCTTGTCACTATTTTCCTTTCATAGCTTTTGATGCTTATCGTGGTCTTGTGCTTGATGACAATCTCGTACGCAAAGTTGCGCCGACAGGACATTTTAGGAAATCTCGGTTTTTCACCCACCTGTGTTTAACGGGTTCCGTTTGTTTCTCCAATTGGCAAGACTTGAGCGCTGCTCGACATGGAGCTGCGTGCTCCATCCCGGGTCTTTCTCGGTGGTGGCATGGCATTGTGTCGGCAGCCGCTGCTGTGTGGTGTCCAAGAAGCTATATTCCGTCGCCGCCGCATCATATCCCCTTATATCCCCTTGTTAAGGCAATTCCAGAAGGTTCCATTGTGTTCTGGGGCAATGCGAACGTGTGTGGCGGGGCTAGGCCTGGCACTACGCCCCTCCTAACTGGCGTCGCTGCTAGATGCCGTCGCTATAGTCGTGCTAAGTATTTATAGGCCTAGCTCTACCGCGAAAAGTTCGGAGTCCAATATCGCAAAACGTTGGGCACTCCCGGGATAAACATTACACCAGCGATTCCTGGCACTTTAAAATGTCCGCTACGGCACTCCATCCCGTTGATTCAGGCATTCTCTTCGGCGGTCAGAGGGCAAAGGCGCGGTGCTCACAAGAAGAGCGGCCGAACGCTTTCGTGCTTGCAGCGCGCCCGCTAAAAGGGTTGAGATGGCTCGCTGGGTCACACATGCATCAAATATTTTCTGCAATTTGGATGCTGGCATTTCTGGCTTTTTCAAAATACAAAACAATATTCTCCTTCTGTAAGGAATCTATTATAATTCATACCTTGGTAACGGAGAAATCTGATTTCGATTTGTGTTCCCTAAGAACACCCCAATGAATATAATGACGCACTTAAATGACACACCATTAAATGTCATAGCTATAATTAGATGGCCCGTTGAAATTCCGTGGAGAACCCTGCCACTTAGGAGCAAGACACATTATGTAATGACGTGAATACTCTGATGAACGTCATGATAGGTTCATAAAAAGAAGCTTCTGTCAATTCCAGGACTGAGTGAGTCGTTTTGAAGAGTGTTTTTTGGGCAGAATGAGTTTTTCACAAGGCACTAGCTTTTTTGCTTGTCGTTACTCTTTAATGGTACAAGGATTAAAAAACTGCAAGCGCGCAATGCAAGCAATCAGCTGGAATTGATATCCTTTAGCTTGTAAATTATATCTACCATAGGCGTTGGTTCATTTTCTTAAAAGAAAACCACTGTTGCTCTGTCTCTGTTAACTGTTAAAAGTGCAAGCCATGGCAAGACATCAACACTCAAGGTTTCTTTGAGAGGGCTAAGCAATAGAAAGGTATTCTTAACTTCCACCGGTTATAAAGTATCGTTATTTGTCGAGGAGCCATGGGAAGGTTTTGGGGTTGTCTTGCCCTTTCAATACCGGCCCCATCAAGCTTTTTGGTCGGCTTCCTGGGATTTGGAAGAACAAATTGTGCCCTCCTCGATTTTCTCAAAGGTGGGTGAATTTCCTGTTCTTTTCGCGCACAGCGCAAGAAAAATGTGACGCCTGAACAGCAGAAGGCGGAAGAGCGTTGGTCTTGAAGTCGCAGGGGATTCCAGAACAAGCAAGGGCCGTAAAGTTCACCCTGCTAGAACAGCAAACCACTCGCAGTCAATTTCTCTCAGGGAAGGGGAAAAAACTTAAGTATCTGGGTCGCAGAGTACGGGGTCCTTTTTGTTTCTGTATAAAACTTGGAAGACGAAAAAAAACGGCTTGTTTCTTACGTTCGAACAATCATTTGTGATCACTCAAGAGCTGTGGAACCACAAGCATGCGTTGCTGTCGGTTTTTGAGTGGGATAAATATCCTACAGTTGTCTACGCACGCCGTTTGCACTTTACTCATTGTCCATTAACTTAAACCGGACTTTGCTTCGAAATTCTTTGTAAACTCTCCAACAGATTCACAAGGCATTGTCGTTTTTGGCTGCTGAAGTAGTGTAATTCAGAAATTTTGGCTTTGCATTTTTGCTTGCCGCAGTTGCGTTCACGGAAACAAGGCCACGCGATGGTGCGCAGTGCATTTCCGACCAACGTATTTTTCTCTTTTAAGTGGACCGGTTTTCGGGAGATTTGAAAAAGATGTCTTGCGGCAGTGTGTATTTTAGAGTTGGTATCAATGCAATTTTTTCTTTCTTTGTGTACTCATTGCTCTTAATCCTAAGCTTTCAAAAGTGCAGGACAGACCAAGCTCAATTCGTTTTACTATAAGCTATACTCGAAATAGGGAAGACTACTTTTTAATGTGGACTTCATGTGAGTTGCTCAGCGCTTCTCCTTACTTCGGAGCTTGCCCACAAGATCAAATAGTGGTTTGCCAGAGGAAGATGAGAAAGTAGTTTCTCTATACAGTGCCCTGCAGGTACGAAGGCCTTCTCAAAATTTCAATTTTGCCAAATTTTTTTCGGTGATGGCGTCAGGGCATTCAATAACCGTTTTTCTAGTGAGGGGTCACAGCTCCTCATAGGATTTTGTTCAGGCACTCAGGCTCCTAACATCCATCCATAATTTGGGTCTTTGTTTGCATTTGCACTTGATTTCGTTAAAAAATTGGATTTTGTATTCGCCAATTCCTAAAAATACAGGTAAGTCTACACTCTTACTTTGATGTAGCTTGCAATACAGGCAGCAAAAGTTCAACAAACATTGGCTTTTAGTTGCTGATTAATAGTTCTGCAGTACGAGCCCTATTACTGGCGTTAACGTGCTTTCTTCGTCCCAGAAAATGTGTGAAATGTCTCCATTTCCATACCGTCTACTAAAACATCATTTATATTTAAAACACCTTCTCCCTGTCCAGCTGATTGACGAAGCCTAGCGGGTTGTGCTCGGTGGCGCGAACCACTCTGATGGCAGCTTCCCCTGCGCATGCGCCAGCACATCAAAACAATTTTTATAATAGAGAACCTGCATTACAGATAGATACAATAACGCTTCGAAAACAGATCGGCGATTACAGCAAGCGGCTAATGGTTGCGGTATGCAGTGTTAGAGTTGTGCTATTTCTAATCCAGTATTGCAAGTACAATTTCTGCAGGCGGTAGACATTCGCCGAGGACTCATGTCTTCATAGGCCTGGTGCAATATCCACAAAAAATTGATAAAAAGCCGCTAATCCACGGTTGTGACATACATCGTTAAAATATTTGGGAGTGCCTTTATCATGGCTACTTCTACGCATGTCCTGGGATATATTACGGTGGATGGTTCACCTCTTTTTCCTTCATTTGTCTGTTCGCAATAAATTGAACAACCAAAATCTCCCGTAACAATACACTGTACTTTGTTTTATTCTTCTCCATAAAGTGCTCAGTAAAGAGTGTGATGTTCCTTTCCCCGAAGTCTGGTGCCGATCAGAAACGCAAACGCCAGGGCTCCAGTTGATTTGGCAGGAGGCTCGCAGGGCGGTGGTTTTGAAGTTCTCGGAGAGTGTTGCCGAATTTACAAGCTCGAGTAGTTTGTATTTGATGAACGGAAAAGAAGGAAAGCTGTACCACTATTTACATTAGAGTAAATGAATACATGAGTAAGAAATGGGAAAACGTTCAAATTTCAGTTACACGCTATAGCTCCAAGTGCGCACAAGTCACTCGAGAGCCTCAACTTCGTTTAAATAACCTATGCTCGGAGCGTACACCAACCGCTCGAGAAACGACGGCCGGGACTGTTCCCGCCACAGGAACCCTCTAGCTGCCCGGTACACAGCTGTACCCTAAACGTCCGACGCGGTCCAAGTCTACCTCTCGCTAATGGGGATTACAAATCCTAACCTAGCTTCAGCAGTCGAGACTCCTTGTGTCACCTGAAACTGCCTAGCTGAGAGCTCGGACAAGAACGCTCGTTAGTGGTCATGTTTGGCCTTGCAGCACCACGGTATTACTCTCTTTCGGCAATGCCCCTCAGGCGTTTGTACACGAGTAAGGGGGGGGGGGGCAAATTCACGTAGACAGCTGTCACTCAGCCATTTGGACCGCTACTGCAATAGATATGATAAGCGGAACAGATAGACTCCACCCCGAACGCTCGATAGGGTCTACTAAAAGAAGTTGTCCAGCTGCCGAGAAGCGGCGACAGGCGAGAAAGAAATGTCCGATTGTTTCCGAGACCTGGAACCACACACATAGTTCAGTAGGTGTAAGCCCTGTTTTAAAGACATAGAAATTCAACCTCGGGATCCCACACCGCAGCTCGGTTTTGTGGTTCGCGGCAACTTCACATTGCCGCGAACCACAAAAATGTCGTTTCAAACCGCGCGCCATCAGCCGCAAAGGGTTCGCACAACATCCGAAAGATGGCGACGAGTGTACTGGCCAGTAGGAAGACGCAGTGAAACATCCCCCTCCCGAGGGGCACGATCAAATACAGAGCATTTCCGGGGGCGCACGACGTTAAGTAGTTTGCGTTACGTTAATGTTGTTGCACTTGTTGCAACTGCTGACGAGAGAGCGCTCGTCAGCAGTAATTTGAATGAGTCAACTACATAAGGCGCGTTCATAGCGTCCCATTCTGTGTCGGCTTTGCGGCGCAGTGAGTAGAGCACCATGTACATTGCGTTCAGCCCGCAGGGTCGAGGGATCGAAACCTGGCGCCGGATAGTATTTTTTTTATATAGTAGGGAGGGGTGCGGTGCGGACTACGGACGTCAACGCGGGTGACATCGTGAGTTACTGAAATGCTCTGCATTTAAAAGCGTTTGCGCAGGTGAGCGAGCAGGCACGGGGAGTAGTCATGAGTCGGAAAAGTGGGGGCGAAAAGCGGTGGCTACTGAAAGGCTGCCGTTCCTTCGGTGGCGCGTGACAAAGGGATTTCCCGGGAAAGCCGCCGCTGCCGTTCAGTCAGACGGCGACAATTACCGCATCGTTGTCAGCTACGCGCACAAGCCTCGGAACTTGGCGGGTCCGTCTGCCTCTCAAAGAGGATTATTTCCGCGGCATTCCTCTACCCATGCAAGCCGCCTCCCGAACGCGCCGCAGTGAATTGGCGACGGCCACAGCATAGTGTATGCAGTGCTGTGCCGCTCGACCAAGCGGCTGGGATGTACCCTTTTACCTGCGAGGCCCGGGTGCCTGGCCAAGGACCTTATGATTGAACTTTACAACTCCCCCCCTTTAAGAGGGCTACTGGACCTCTTGGTTCACTCAATTCGAAAACAATTTAGGAGGGCCACTCGGTTCATCTCCCCTTCAAAAACAATAACAACTCAATAGAGGAGCTAGTTATAGCCGAAGATGCGACCCATACCGTTCCTGCGCTTCGGTTAATGTGAAATCTATCTCACACAAGCTACGAAACACGACATATTCCCTGCCCCATCAAAAGGACGGAGGTCTTAAGCAACCCGAAAAACAAAAATGCTAAAAACACTAAAGGCGGGTGAAAAAAAGTTAAGTCGTGTTTCCGTGACATTTAAATGAATCAACAACAAAAATACAGCTTCACCCATAACACTTCAACGGTAAACAAACACACATAATCATTCTGTCACGAAACCACAAAAAACACACACTGGCTAACACCACAGCCACTTTTGTGGCCAACAAAAGAAACGTTACAAAAATTTGCATTGTCACTATGCACACTCGTGCAACTGTTCTCCCGGACGGCGTAGCCAGATAGCGTTTGTTCGAGAAGTTCCGCATTTATTGGCTCAATTACTGTGCCCTGAAAGTTGAGTTTGCTAGTCCTATTCAACAACCACGGCATCACATCGCGCACAACCACCACATACACGCACGCACACACCAGTGTAAGAAACGGACAGCTGAACAGGAACGTTCATGTCCACTGTGGCGGTTTTAAGGCTGGGAGGCAGTTCCATTCTAGCCTCCGCTAGCGATATTCCGGAAACTGAGCAGTGCATTCGCATATTGTCAGCCCCTTCTGCAGATGACCCCGAGCTAGCATCGCTGCAATGCCAACGCACATCTCGATAATTTGGCCTCATGAGTTGCACACGACTTCAGGGAAGACGAAGTTGTATAGCAAAATGCGACTTCGATTTGTGTCCCACAAGCCCAGTGACCATGCCTTTCCAATGCTCCAACGTAAGGCAAATTCTTCGTGCTGGCAGCGTGAGCGAAGGGTTGGCGTTTGAACGGAATGGCGACCCGCGAAAGCGACGACTTTCTCGGGATCATCCTTTCCCTTAGTACCGGGTGCGCCGCAGCAATAACCTCACAAGCGTCTGTTATTAGCGAAAACTGCTCGTGCACTCCATGTTCATTCTGTACAGCGGCTTGACCAAGAGAGATTTTCAGCTGTCTTAGCACGCACTCATACCGGTGTAACTCAAGACTCAGGTCTGTGACACCATGCCTGGTCGCAGAATGTAATGCGCCAAACATTCCTGAGCGCCTCCCGACCAAGTCTCGGTAATCACCGCAAAGGACACTAAAGCTACACGACCCATTGGAGCACAGGCATCCGTAGAACGTCCGTTTCGCAGCCGAGCGTCCGAGTACCGCAGTCGACGTGCGGCGGGCATACTTCGGACGTATTTTTAGGGGAAACGTGAACGTCCGTTCAATTTACACCCAGGGACGGGCGAGCTACGTTTGTGCATGGACGTTTACTATGGTCACATCAATAATGTCCGCTGGATGCCCATCGTACCTCTCTACGGTTGAAGCAATATTACTCGATCATTTTTGTAACTTATCGTAATTAGCCTCCAGTTAATTATATCATTTATTATCTCGCTGTCTGCAGCCGGAGGCAAACAATTTATCAGCTCAGAAAACGACTGTAATAGCTCTAACCCTTGATCCTGTCTGGCTTGCGCACAAAATACTCGTTGAACGCTAAACGGGCCAACTTTATGTAGCTGCGTCTGAATTCAAAAAGAATTCAAAAGAAGGAGAGCAGATCTGGTAAATTTTAATAAAAACAGTTGCGTTTATATACAACGTTGTATTGTTTTATTTGTGCTAATTAGTTAAAAAGTGTTTTTTGTAACAAAACGTTTTTCATTGTTTTTGTTTTACGCGGTGTAAAGCCAATACTTGTCAAGCCACGTCAAGCTGTTGAGCCTTGGCCATCCGCTTTTCTGTGCCAGTTGCGAACAACAGCGCCAACAAACTTCGATTATTTTAGTGAAAGAAACCCTGATGCTTTCTTTTAAACATCTTTTTGCGTCCTCAACGACAGGCAAGACATTTTTGTGTGTGCCAGTGAGAGAAGAGGGGGCGGGGTAATCGACTTTAGCTTTCCACCTAGTGCAAATGCTGTAGGCTGTGCCGAAGTTAGGGATAACTAGCTTGGCGCGTTTTCAATTACATTGTAATAAAAGAGCGTAGGGATTCCTTTTTCCTTCGCTTACATGGGTGCGATGAATTAGTTATACCGTGTCCTTAAGGCTATCAGTGGCACGTGCAAGTGGTCTCGTTAAAAGAGAATGTTGTTGAGGGCGCCCGCGTTCACATTGAAGCCGGCGCTACCCACGACTTGGTGTGTGCAGTGGCTAGTGTTATGCTCACTCAAGTTTACGGAAGGGGTTGTAACAATGTTTACTGTGTGATCTCATTGCGAACGTGCGTTATGCATTGGCGTTGAGGTTAAATGTTGGCACGGTGTGACGAAATGTATTGGAAGACGTGCAGTGCGTTTTAGCTATGGGGGGGGGGAGGTATTTCACCTCCCCCCCCCCTCCCCCCCCGAATTGTCAAAGTGAGGACCTGGGCGTAGTGTTTACGCCGGGGTACCCTACAGTGTGGCTCATGCCGGCGAACGCTGCGAAGTAAACGCATTTTGCCATCGTGAACATGAAATGTACTACTATATTTACAATGCTTGCTGTATGCGCTTTTATACATACGAATCCGCTGATAGACGCCGTCAGTACCCGCTAGGGTGGCTCAGCGGCTAAAGCGTTGTGCTGCTGAGCCAGGGATGTGAATTCGATTTCCTAACGCGGAGGCCGATTTTGTGATGGAGGTGAAAAGCGAAAACGCCCTGTGTTCGCCCTGTATTGCGCCGCACGTTAAAGTTCCCATGTGGTCAAAGTTAGGTTAATCAGGCGCCCTCCTCTGCGTCGCGCCTCATCAACTGTGCAGCCAACGTTTTCAGATGGTGTAGCGTCGGCGCGTTACGCGTCACAATTGATACACGCCAACAAAGCCCATTGGTGAAAACGTATGTTTATATTGTGGGATATTAAATCTTTTACTACTCCATTGTTTCTTATTAAGGGCGTTGCGCTGCTGAGCACGAGGTCGCTGGTTCGATTCCCGGCCGCGCCGGCCGCTTCTCGGATGGAGGCGAAGAGCAAAAACCCCCGTGTGTACGAGATGTCGGTGCACGTAAAAGATCCCGAGGTGTTCAAAATTAACCCGTAGCCCTCCACTACGGCGCGCCTCATCACCAGCGTTGCGTCGGCGCGTTAAACCCTACAATCAAATCAAATCTACTGACGTGCTGTTTGGTCACTTTGCACTGAAACTGTTTCAAGTCTTGAGAATTTGAGCCTAGTCAGGTAGTGGCTCAAACTTTTGCCTGAATACCAGCGGCAGTTACTGAGCCATTGTTGAACCAAGCCCAAGGACTTTTTTTAGTGGAGGCAGAAAGCAAAAATGCCCGTGTGCTGAGAGTTCAGCTGAAGTTAAGATCTCCAGATGTCAAGGTGAAGATCAAACCAGCACTGTGTCACGATTCTTTGGTAAATGGTTCCTTTGCTGCCTTAAAGGGAAGCTGAAGCGCTTTCCAAAAAATTTGAGTTAGATTAACAGTTATGTAGTTTCTTGCGCGCTGATTCCGAATATCACATTGAAATTTATCGTACGTGAGTCGAAGTGGCATTTATCTTGCAAAACGCGCGGTCCCGTTCGAAAGACGCGCGCTTTTCGTCTTTTGACGCCCCTGATTGGTTGCGCCCGTGATAACGTCAAAGGAGGACACCCTTCGGCCGCGCGGGTTGTCGGAAGCATTGCGAACGATCGCACGGTTGCCTTTGCTGCAATTTAGCTTGCAGTTTAATTTTCGCACATGACTGGAAGTTTGTTTTATATATTTCCCGTGCTGTTGGTTCAATTATCTTGGAGCTTAAATTTGCTTTACACGACAGAGAACCCCAAAGCAGTGACTGTGACGTCGACTAGTGGGTTCCATCAAAATATTTTTGAATTAAGCAACCAGCTTAGGGGGATTTTATACCTTATGTTAATATTAGGTACTGCCTTAACTGTTTCTTGTTATACACAAAACCATTTATGCCGAAGATTAATGGGCGTTTTATAAATAATCTACCAGCGAAAAGCACGTACGTGCACTGCGCGAAAAAAAAGCGTTCATGCGCTGTAAACGTATATGCGAGACACATCTTGCCGGTACACGCATAAACCAACAAGCAGACTCTGCTTCCGCATTTCCTTTGTTCGTTGTCGCCCACCCCAGCCCCGTTACTCATCCCCGTACACAGACTCACACGCGCGCGCCATTTCGGCAGCGGCGCTACGGCGCCTCCGCGATTGCTAGCTGCACTTCGATCAGTGGCGTCTTACTGCTTCACAGGCATTTATTCTGAAAACACTGCAGCATACTAGTGCCTGCTCAGCATTATTGGCTGTAGTAGGGCTTGATTTTCGGTTGTGCGTTGCGCATTCTGCTACAATATTACGGCCACCTCGTTATAATTAACAGACCAGTCGGACAAGGCAGTTACGTTGAAGTTGCGTTACTTTAGGTAACAATCACCAAACGTTTGTGATAATGAATCGTTGGCCTGTTTCAGCATTTCTAGATTTAAGCATTTACCGCGCTAGTCGGACAGAGGCCGTATATTTACTCTTCGCTCGTAATTTTTTTAGTATCATCATTATATATTGATTTGATTGATTGTGGGGTTTAACGCGCCGACGCAACGCAGGCGATGAGGCGCGCCGTAGTGGAGGGCTCCGGATTGATTTTGACCACCTGGGGATCTTTATCGTGCCCCGAAATCTCGTACACACGGACATTTTTGCTTTTCGCCTCCATCAGAAAAGCGGCTGCCGCGGCCGGGAATCGAACCCGCGACCTCGTGCTCATCATCATTAAATATATCACCGACTATCACTGGAGCACACTTGAGGTTCAGTGACAACAAGTGCTTGCCACGTTATAATATGCAGCCACACTGAATCTTGGGCAAACAATTAGGCCCCCGCAGTCAACACAAATTATGGCACGGTGGTGGTTCGGAGTGGTGTTTTTTTTTTCCAGACAAACATGACCTTATCGTGACATGTTTACTTACAGAATAAGTAATCTGGTTGTCTTGGTTCTTTTACTTTGTAGGAGTGCTGTTTACCTCTTAGCCGGGAGAGAACTTCCATCAGGATTGGCCCCTTGTTTTAGTTTTGCCAAAAAATTGTTTTTTTAACACTGTCCTCAGCCCATAGGAAAAAAAACCGACGCGTTTAACGAAACAAGTATTTCCTGAACAAATGTGACTTGGTTTCTGGAATGGAACGAAACAACCCCGGCCAAAGTACAGCAGTATTCCCCGTCCTTCCTAAATCTAGAATCTAATGTGAGCATTCACGTCCGTAGCATCAAAAAAAAGAAAAAAAAAACCGCATTGGAGCGGTTTACAAAGTATTTAACGTAGTGTAGTATATTCTCTGTCATCAAGCACAGCCACCTCGGCTGTCGCTTCCGTATGTTATCAAGCATCCCGGCGTGGCATTATTCTGCTTAGGAATACGGCATGATAACGTATGCCTCGTTTGGCGTTAGTGCATACTTTTTGAACACGAAAATTGTACAAATGAGTGCTATCAACCCCAACAACAAGTATCATTCACAAGGAAACACGGCGAAAAGAGCACGGCCGATCCGGCCGGAAGTCCAGGTATTACGTTTTTCAGCCGGTTTTCGCCCGCGCTTTTCGGTCTTCCGGCATCGCGCGGCGAGATGGGGGCGGGGCATCGGGCCATTTTTGTTTGCTCATTGCGCCGTTTCTATTGCATGTATCGCGAAAATATTTCGTCCACGTGAACTATTCAATGTGTACTTGCTGCTAGTCAACTTTTCTTTTAATTCTAAAACCGCTTCACCTTCCCTTTAAAGTCTCAATAATGATTTTTTTTTCTGTTTTGCGTTAGCGGCACTGCTATACTTAGCAGGGCTCAGCATACTGCCCTTCTCATACAATTACTGACTGGTAAGTTGTGACCCAATGCTTTTAATATGTTGTGTATGGTCATTGTGTGACAGCTGTTTGCTCGGATACCCTGTCCGCAAACTGCTTATGCTAGTGGGTAAGACAGAACAGCTTGTCAGTTAGTGAGACCAAAGCAATCTAATGAAGCACTGCGAATTCTGCCAGTTGCAGCCATCATCTTGCTTTGTACAGTTTTTCAAGAGAGTCAAAATTACCTTCTTCATGAAGTGACTACAGAAGCATGTTGTGACTCAAAACCCCAACAATAAAGGATCCCAGGTGTTTCGTAAAAATTGTTTTTGAAGGGTGCAGTTCTTATTATTTCAAACATCATGCATGTATTGAAATGCCGTTACAATAGCTGTGAATTCGAGCCAACCAAAATAGTTCAAAACCAGGCTAAACGTCTCGTTGTGTGTCTAATTATTTTTCATTTATTTATTGATACTGTGAGCCTTGGTCAGGCCCATACAGCGGTAGGCATAAAAGGAGAACACATGAGTAGCGTACAAAGATCGTCAGAACGTATACTTAAAAAAACTTCTGATGAGCAACTGAACGCAGAAAAGCAAGAAAATGGAAAAAAAAACACACAATGCAGAGTTTATACACAACTAACATGAAGCCAGCATACATTGCAGACACAAAAATAAGCAAAAAAGATACATGGTGCATGTTTATGCATTCCTGCTTAACCAAAGTTCCTTGGCTGTTTCAGAAAAACCGTCGACACAATTCATACTAACAATCTCACGCGGTAACCCATTCCACATTGCGATAGCCCTGGGAAAGAAAGAATATTTAAACGTGTCACAATGGGAAATAAATAGCCTCACACATTTACTGTGGTTTGTACGACTGGAATGAGGATAAGGTGGTTTGAGATACTCGTCTCTACCTAATTTCAAACTGCGGTGATAAAGCAGGAACATATATAGCCGTATATATTGCCATATATAGGGCAAAATGAGCCATGATGTTTGAATTTACATGTATTTGATTTCTGTAGGTTGGCTCAAAAAAGAAACATACAATTGTTACTTTCGGTTTTGCAGGTGCTAACCAAGGAATTATTGAATATTTTGAGCTAAGATGTTCCTGGCATGAAGTGCGATGGGCATGTAAAAGGTTGTACTTACATTGGAGGTTATAAAGTGCTAAATAAAGAATTTTTAGTCTTTACGACTTCGTTTCATCTGTTTTTGCGTGCCATACTTCGCAACATTTTTTTCTGCAATGTGCTGGATCAATTTCATTCAGTTTATTTGTCTTCAGCAGCCTGCTTAACTGTCCAATACTTCACTTTTTCAAGCTCTTTCTTCTTTAGCGTGCATTGCTTGAACCCATGTCCTTAGCAGTTGAATGGAAATATCCCAAACATACTCGGTAAAGATTCAATAGCGTAGGTTTCAGTATTTTAGTAAACTTGGGAACCTGTACTGCTGTAAATTTCACTGCTTTTCTGACAACATGCCTTGAAGGACTACACCACTGTTAAGAATACTAGATTAAAAAGCCTCTTTTGTTGCTTGTTTTGGCACCAACCTGATCATAAATGCTGGTACCACGCATTGTGTAGACCACCGCTACGCCCTATTCATATTTTTCTTTGCACGAGTGGGAGCAGTGATGTTTGCAGTAGCATAATCCGGGTTTAAAGGTGCAAGCGTGTTATCGTTGCCACTTTTCGATACAAAACCATCTGTACACCGCGGGCTGTCGTGCTCAAGCATTGAGTTCCCCATGGTGGTAACTGCCTACTACAACTTATTCATATTTATGTTGACGCAACAGCCCCCAGGGTATGCATACTCCTTATTGAAAATTGGTGATGATAATAGGCTTGCAACTTGTCACTGTGTTATGCTTCTGTAACATCAATGTTCACACGCTTGGCAAGAAAAATATTAATAGGGTGTGGAGTCGTCTGCCCACAGAGTGCATGGTGCCAGCATATATATTTAGGGTTGTGTCAAAAGATTTTCTATCAAGTAATAAAGCTGGAGTAGTGCTTCAAACCATGTTATCAAAAAAGCTCTGAGGTTCACAGCCAGTACAGGTTCTCACTGAATAAAAAAATGTAGGGCAAGAATTGGACGTCCGGCGGACATTCGAAATCAGAATGCTGTTATCCCGTGGACGTCCCCGTACATTTCTGTCCAGAAATGTCCAATTTCGAATATCCACTGGATGTCTGAAAGTCCGGCTCGGACGTCGGTCGGACGTTCGTAAGATGAGCATTTCCTTTGCAGCGGTCTATCTCACAGACATCTGCAAAACGTCCGCCGGCTTTCTGCAGATCACTTACGGACGTCCAAATGTCTGACACCGGATGTTCGACAGATGTTCGATGAACGTGTGTGGTCCAACAGGGAAGCTTGATCTCAGACACCGGTTTTTCGATATCGCTGATTGCTTATTGTTCCCCTGTTTTTTTCTGTATCTGCTTCCTCATACGGTTTTTCTCTCTCCTTCACAACATCTTCGGAAGCTCCGATTCTTTGTTTCTCAGTCTTAAAGTATGCGTTTTGTTCTTCTCTACTAGCCTCCTTAGGTACGCTCTCAGCTACACGATTACCTGACCCACACACGCTTTGCCTACCTTTCCTACTCTCCTTAAATGCTCGGAGCTCCTTTTCCTCCGCCTTCTCGCGTTCTCTCTCACTTTCTGCTTCCGTTTTTGTGTGTTCTCCCCAGTCTACCTTCTGACCGTCTTCACCGACCCCTAACTCCTGCTTTTCCTCAGCCTCATCGCGAACTCCGTCTCTTTTTCGCTCCGTCTCATTGCATGTTTCCTCGCCTTTTTCTCTCTCCTTTCTCTTCTGCGCGAGCTCCTCAACGCCCGACATGGAGTCCAATCTCTCGTGCAACCTATGGGCGAAATTTGAAATGCGGCTGGCCCCAAGACCTTCCTGTGCAGCGCCCGTCTCCTCCGGTCCGCTGATTACAATTGAGGTTATGCTCGTGCTAGCAAGTTCGGCGTATATTAGCTCAGTTGCTGGTGCAAATGTAACTTGCAGCCCTACACTTGTAGCAACAGGGGTGTGGAAGAAAGGGGTCTGAAGCCGCGTTAAAGGAAAGAAAATCTGTATTTAGATGAGACCGCTATGAATGTACATCGTTTCCGATCGTCGTCGTCTTCCTTCTCTATTTTGGGAAATTCCTATTCATGCGATGAATGAAATGTAACATTCTCGCCTCCCCACAGATAAATGAAATCGGCTAATCACCCTTGGATATCCGAACCACAAGGTCCCATGAAAGTCTCTCTGTCAGATAATAAACAGCGCTGGCTCCAAGCACCATATACATTAGCGCAAGTCCTGTCAAATCCGCTTAAGCCGTTAAATGGGTAAAGTGCCGACAGAGCCCGTCTTCTGGGCCCACGACGGGAGTTTCGGTGCAGACGCCGTATCAGGTTGCAATTCACCTCCCGTCTTCTGCGGTCTTGAAATCTGATGTGAAATTTTCAGATATATTCACAGGGGCTCAGGCGAGTTGTTTAGCGCCTTCCGAGTCTTTTTCTAGGTTTTGGTCATTGAAGTGTACACGTGTGACTCATTTTTGCCACCCTTGTAACAACTCCCGTTGGGACCGGTTTTAATCAACTTTCGATGTACATTATCTTCAACGGCAGTCTGATGACCTTCGAAGAGTCTGTGGGCGTCCAATACAAGTGTCTCATTTCTACGCTCTACATCCGCAGGACCATTAGTTGTATTTCCATGCTCGGCACCTTTACTATGTGGGGCTTGCAAAGATGCTTCCACGTTTGATGAGCTGACTATGTTACTAGCAGTTATTTCTTGGGACTCTTCAGGTGAACGTGTGAGCAAGGCATCTTCAGTTTGGATTGCCAGTTTAGCAAGGCAACGTGACATAGTCCCCCCGTTTGCTTGTGATGGAAAATATGATGGGAGCGATGTTGCGGGCGAGTACATTCCTTCAGCAGCGTATTCAACATCGGGTGGTTCGCAGCACATCTTAGTGTAGAAAACTCTTCGAAGTTTGCCGATACCTCGAACGTCCTCATCATGTTGCACTGTTCATTGGTGTAAGCCTTGTCTTTTAGCCGATGGTACAATCGGCTCAATATGTCAATGATCATGTCTTCATATTCAATGTTGGTATTGACTTCCTGCTTGAAGTAGTCCACGTCTACAAACGGTTCAAGTTTCTCATTTAACCAACCTTAACAAAACTTCAGTTTTTCTTAACTCGCGCAAGCAACTCTTTAGCGTAAAACACCGACCACTGGAATTTTCATTCAAGCCTAATATCTCTTTTGCGTTGCTGCACAGTTCTCGGGCCATTATCTTTTCTTGGTCAATTTTGCCTTACGTTCTTCGAACAGCAGATTAGGCCACGTGAAACTCCGCTCGTTGTGTCAAGGTACTGTTTTTTCGTTGTGCCATAAGTTGCGACTCTCACCGCACCATTCGCGAAGATTCTGTCCGGACCCACCGAGGGAAATCGTAAGAGGTGAGGATACATAGTCGTGCTCTCGTATGTCCATCCCGTCTGTCCCCTTTGGGGTGCACCACCGTTGCTCTACCGAGAGTATTCGTCCACCGTCAGCATCGTTGGTGTCCTTGCAAGGAACCGATGGTACGAAGACTTGCAATCTTTGCCGATATCTCATCTACATTACGGATACCGACCCTGCCGCTTTCACTTCGATTGGTACCCGTTCCTCCAGCTTGGTGGCCCCGACTTCTTTTTCCCCAGTTTCGGCACCTGAACATGCGGAAGAAAGAAGCCCGAAGCTGTCGTAAAGGAAATAATATCTGTATTTAAACGAGGCCGCTATGAATGTACATTGTTTCTTGTCGTCCTCGTCTTCCTTTTCTATTTTTGGGAAATGTCTGTTCATCTGATGAACGAAATGTAACGAGGGGTCCCCTTTGACTCTCCGGTTTCACCGGGTGCGCTCAACTCAATGCTCCTCATTTCTCCTTTTGTTTCCACGCAAATGACCCCGGCTGAATCGCTGGAATCGTGTGTGGACACGCCTATTTTGTTCTCCTGAAGTTTCACTTCAAAACCCTTCGTGGCACCACTCAACCTGGCTGTCGTCATAGAGCTAGTTGGGTATATGCTAGGTCTCCTCCGCTAGCTTGTGCCCCACCCAGATTGGTATCGTACGCTGCACGCCCGCTCCAACACCAGTCTGTACAAATGCTCGAGCTCTTCGAGCTTAAGTTCGTACATAGAGATCCGTTCCTCCAATTCGAGATTCTCTTTTTAGAACTGAAACTGTAGTTTCATTCGTCTCAGCATTATCGCTTGAGATTCTACTTGGGCCACCACTCCTGCCGCCGTACCTCCTTGAGGTGGCGCTTTCTGTGTCTGACCGTCTCCTTCACCTTCCCCCTTGTTTCCGACATGCTCCTCGTGATAACCATACACCCTACTACTAAGCCTACACCGCCAGAACGATGCGCAAGAAATCCCACTCACCCGCACCTTCAGTGACTGGCGGCCACGTCGTTCACTCCGTGCCGCTGATTTCCTTGCGCTGGCTTAGCTCGAAGGCACCACTCCGTGCCAAGCTCTGTTGGTGGCGATGACAGCGGGCTTGCGTCCGCTTTCAGCCCTTGGCTGTGGCCTGGCGATTTTTTCTGCCACATCCTCTCAGCTGCGCCAGTAAAAAGTGGTGATGTTCGTTTCCCCGAAGTCCGGTGTCGATCAGGAACCCAATCGCCCGGACTCCGGTTGATTTGAGACGAGGCTTGCAGGGTGATTGTGCTGAAATTCTCGGAGAGGGTGGCCGAATTGAGCAACTCGTGGCGTATAGATTTGATAATAGACAACGAAAGGTTTAAATACAACTATTTATATTAGAGTAACTGGATGCATGAGTAGCAAAAAAGGAATAACTTCAAACTGCAGTTAGACGCTAGAACTCCAAGTGCGCACAAGTCGCTCGAGAGCGTCAAATCTGTAACTATCCTATGCTCGGAGCGTACACAAACCACTCGGGAAACGACGGGCGGGACTCTGTTCCCGCTGCAGGACCCGTCTAATTGCTCGGTCCACAGCCGTACCCTAAACTTCTGACGCGAACTTCGTGATTTCCTCTTGCTTAGGGGGCTGAAAAATCCCAACCTACCTTGAGCGGTCGAGACTCCTTGTCTCGCCGGGAACTGCCTTGCTGAGAGCTCAGACAAGAACGCTCCTTAGCGGCCAAGTTCGGCTTTATGATCCCTCGGTATTGCTCTCGCTTAGGAATGCCCCTCTAGCGTTCGTACACGCGTAAGAGAGGGCCCAAATTCACGCAGAAAGCTGTCACTCAGCCATTTGCCGAATATTCGTTTAGGCACCACCACCTTCGGGTCAAAAGCCTGTGCGCAGGCGAGGAAGAAGGTGGCAGGGAATAGACATAAGCCTCGGATACATGGACCCGACGAGGGAGGGTCGAGTCGACTGGGGGGTTCAGCTACCTCGACACCTCACGCGTATATATGAGCTTCATTCAAAGAATTGAGGCGAGGGGGCCGGAGTATTGCCAGAGAAGGAGCTACGGTATATGTACGATTCTAGCGCGCACCTTCTTTTGCTAAAAGCTAGCATTAAAATTGGTGTGCGCGTTACAATCGGGCTCAAAACCGAAACAGGTTTTAAATCGGACAGCAACTTCACTGTAGGAACGAGGTCCTCCAAAACTCTAACTCAATCCAATGAAAAAATCAGTCAATATCACGTGAGTGAATTTTGGCGCACTGATTCCTGCATGACATATATTGCTCAGCTGTTGCACATTTTTCTACTGCTTCAATTAGCCCGTCACATGTAGAATTTTGAAGGTCAAGACACTTGAAATCGCAAACAGCTTCAATGTTTCCCACTATAGTTTTATTCCCTGCAGAAGCTGGATAAGCAAGTTTACGACGCACAATTTATTTTTGGCTGCCACAGGTTCACGCGCAAAACAAAATCTCCGTCTTCTAGGTAATGAGTGTCATGTATTTTACACCTGCGCGGTAAAGCCGACATCCAATGTTTTTTTTGGATTTTCCTGCGCGAACCTACCCGCGTGGTATACAATCGGTGGCGTAGTACTCAGTTCCCTACGGCCCGCCGACTCAGCTTGACGAGCGCGTGAACCCACCCCCTGCCTGCGAGTCGAACGGACTCGCCCCGATGGCTTGTCGACTCACCGCGTCCGCTTATACATGATTGCGTCGAGTCCAAAAGACCCTGCTTATTTTAACTTAACGCGCCCTCGTCGGGTCAATGTAAACGGGGCTATAACTGGGAAGGGGGGGGGGGGGGGAGGGCGGGGATGAAGGCGGCGGCTACCGAAAGGCAGCCGTTCCTTCGGTGGCACGACAAAGGGATCTCGCGGGAAAGCCGCAGCTGCCATTAGGTCTGACGACGACAATTAGCCCTTCGTTTTCAGCTACGTGCACAACCCTCAGAATTTGGCGAGCCTGCCTGCCTTCGCAAAGGGAGTTATTGCAGCTGCATTCTTCCACCCACAGAAGCCGCCTTCTGAACGCGCCACCGCGAATTCATGACGGCCACAGCGTAGTGTCGGCGGTGCTGTGACGCTGCAACGAGCGGTGGGGATCTATTCTTTCACACGCGAGGCCGGGTTGCCTCGCCAGTGACCTCATGAGTGGAACTTACAGACTCTATTCACTGTATCGGCGGACAGCGCCCACTCATATCACATATTTTACAGGGATTTTCTTAAAGAAAAACAGCAGCAGCACGTTCGTCTGATTGTTTCCTAGAAATTACAGTTAGGACATCAGAACCAGCTACAGGGACGTCTCTACGAGAGAGTCGTTCCACGACGGCGTTTAAAAGAGCTGAAAGAGGGAAGAGGCTGTCGTTAGGCAAACTAGGCTTTTTGAGGCGCAGCCAACGTAGATGGGGTTAAGGCGCCTTTTCTTGCTTTTTAATGAGAGCTTCTGAGTGTTGCTGCTAACCGAGTTGCACGGTAATACAGCTTTATTTGCTTTAGCGACGAGTCGGTGATAAGCTTCTAAACCACTTTTTATAGTCGGCTCGTGCGCTATAAACCCCAATTTGTGCACAATTTGGGTCCCAATCATGTCATTCATCTCCGTTAGCAGCTTTATTGCGGTGTTACCGTGTCTTGAGTACTGCCTCGAGGCCAGTAGAGGCATGTCAGTTCGTTTCTGCAATCCACCACGGCATTCTTGAAGGCTGTTGCTTTCTTCTTTCAACACCTCGTTTTGAGAATTGATAGCAGCAAACTCTCTGCTTGTAAAACTTCTTATCCGTGTCAAATATTATCCGGACTTTTTCTTGACTTAGTTGTGCATGCGAAGCTGCATCTTCGTGCCGACTGGGATAATGATAGGGAACCCAGCACGGCAAACTTATGAAATGGCAGCTACCAAGAAGGCGTTCAAAAGATCTCTATCCTCAAATAATTAATTTAGGTGATCCATGCTGTGCGATCCGTCACGACATTGTTTTTCGAGGGTTCTCAAGTCGGCTCGAAAAGGCATGTTAACTGCTTTTGGCACTAATTTATTTTCTTAGCGGAGCTCATCCTTTAATTCAACAATGATGTAATTCATCTGGGTGCTGCAGAGAATCCATAAAAAGAAATTACCCTGGCTAGAATAAAAGCCCTTAGGCAAATCCTGTGCGCTCCAAAGGGCCTGAACCTCTCAGTGCAAAGAAGCAGCCGGCTAGAACACACATTAAAACTGCCTGCTAGGCCGCCACGTCCAGGTCGATCCAGAAAGCTGTACAAGGCTTCTAGGTTTACTCAAATTATTCACCGTTACTTATTCCCATTTGTTGTAGATTGGTGATTTCTATGTTCATGTCACTTCATGAGTACGCCTGTGGACTTCTCCCTACTGTTTAGCGTTATGTTACAAACTTTTGTATTGCTCCACCCTATGTAACACTTGTCAGTTTACTTTGTACTCATTGTTTGTGACTGACCGTCATACTGCTATTTGCCTACTTGTCACGGGGTCGGGACTTCGTCTAGCGGCTCGAGCTTTTAGTCCCGAACTGTTTCGTTTCAAGAGACATAGCGCGGTCTGATTGACTGATGGGTTGATTGATTCAATAATTCATTGAGTAATTGAGCGATAGATTTTTTGAAAGGTTCAAATACTGTGAATATGCCTGGGTCTTGCAAAATGTACCTCCATATTGGAAATACTATGTGAAGGAAATTTGTTTCAGCTGCCATTATTCATTCAAAAAAACTGCTCTGTCAAAGAATACACATGGGTCTCGAGAACTTGCCTATCCTTTGGCTGCGACATATCCAAGCATGTAATTTGTGTTTATTTAAAAAACCACTGTTTTTCGGGGTTATGGGCTCGCGCTTCGCGCTGAATGCGATCAGGGTTTTTTTTTTTTTCAAATAAAATATGTTGACATGAGCCACCAGGGTCACCCTTGATAAAATTTAACAATTTTGTGCTGAACATACTCGTGAATATGCCTGCATAGATATCTTTTTGAAAAGTCGTTTGTTTCGTTGTTGAAAATCTGTGACCAAATACTGTCCTAAAAGAGCGACCTTTGGAATCCACAAGGAAAGCGCGATCAAAATAAATTCATGCCAAAAAACAGCTTTCTTTCGCCTTTATAGTACTGGGGTGGACCGTATAAGTAACAAATTTCTTGCAGCAATATTTGCTATATTGTTGGTATTATCAATAAAACCTTATGAAGCAATTGTCGTATTCAGATCGGTTCAAAACCAAAAATATCGGTCTTATCTAATTTACACAAAAATAAAGTGAACACTCAAAGCCAGAAAAGGGTGAGTACGAAACAACGCCGTAGCTTAGTAGTAAGATTATTCGGGTGGATTTTTGAACAAAAAACACAACAAAACAAAAAGATACTTGGGCGTCAGGTGACATACGAACCGAAAACATTCGGTAAACAGTTTTATAGTTTTCCCATTGAGGTCACAGACTCCCTAATACACGTGCACGTTTTTTGAATATGGGAGAGTCCACAATTATGCACATTATTTTTCACGTTCCCGGGGAAGTGTAAAACAAGTTTCCAAAATCATCGCACTAAGTTCCCGCACCCTTCGAAACATTTCTCGTGAACTTATATAAACAATCACACTTCTTCAACAGGCAGCAGTGGCGATAGGACAAATGACTGCCGAATTGTGGCTCGAAAAATAGGCGAAAATATAGTCAGTAAATATTGCTTGCATGAAAAAAAAACTATTTAAAAATTATACCTGTAGGGACGTCTTGTATACTAAAATAAAAGGGAGTTTAATGTGAACAACTGAAAACAAAAAAGCAACCTCACCTACGTCCAAAAACAAGGATGGTTGTATCACTCAGCTTTCACTTGATCTATTCGCTCCCTGCCGTTTGGGTAGGGGTACGCAGAGTTTTGTGACTCTGCAGTCGCCCTCAGTTAGACCAAGAAAGCTTCGCTTAAACTCCAAACTGCTTCAACCCTGTCGAAATGGCGTAATGAGATAGACACAAGCTTCATAAAGCGAAGTACCCACGTTCGACTCAAACCACATTAACCGTTTTCTTTCTTGTGGTGGTTTGGGTGCCTGCGCTTATCATCGTCGTTTTATAAACTTGACTTTTCTGCAGTGCATTTCGGCGCGACGGCGACTGCCACCACTCAGGCACAAAAAGCTCCGCTTTAGAGTACATAAGATTTAAAATGAATCATTCTTGCCTGTGCGGTGGCTGTAGTAATCTGAATATTCTAGACCATGCGCTGTTGCCTGTAGGGGATAATAACAGTTTATTATTCGCCTGAGCACAGTGCTTATGTTCATCTCGCATGCACACGCGTCGTAGTTTTGGACTTTCATTCGTAATTTCTCCTCTGTGTTTTTTCGGCTTTTAAAAATAACATTTATTGTACGGATCGGACAATGTGTCGCGTATTTAGGTGTTCTCGTGGCCGCAGCAGGATTCATCCTTTTGGACATACCCCTATTTTTCTATTAGGGGTTCCTAACACTTTCACCTATTTAAACAAAGCCTCTTCTTAAACCCTTAGAGGAACAAACTTCATAATTTTTATAGTCTTCTCCACGACAACAATAACTTGGTCATGCATCTGTGATTATGCCTTGTCTTCCACCAGTAGGTTCGTGTACCAGCTAGTCTTACGGTGGTTCGTTTAGTTTCACAGCGTAACGAAGTAGTGCCCCAGGCTCAAACGAACAAAACTGTTGCTGAAAGAGAAGTGTAGCAAATAGTGAGACGTGTGCTCAGAACATTAGCCGCTGCTCAAATGGCGGTCGTCTCTTCTAATTAGCCCCAACCGTGCTCCTTCGCCACCGCGGTGGAAGTGCTCCCCTGCCCATTGGAATTAGGAGGCTCCTAACTACATCCGGGTCATTTCAGTGTGCGTGGACAAGCTTAAGACTCACTCTAAGTATGAGGTGCCGCAGATATTTTTGCCTGTGCGCATGGTCTACGATCTAGGTCACGCTGCGTCAGAGTGCTAGGGATGGCTACATCGAGGGCTGGTATTATTTGGCTATGCCCCAATAATAACTCCTCAGCTTTGTTCTTAGATTCTTATGTTTAACTCCGGACATTTGGAGTGGACCACGTTTCCAGTAAGAATTACAACACCCATCAAATTCTTTACTTCGTCTGCATGAACAAGTACGTGCACGCTCTTTGGATTTGAGGCGGTCGAGTTTTTTCACTCCGCCATAGAAACTGTTTTTTTTTTTCAAAAAAGTTTGATATGTAGCAAAATTTTGAAGCTTAATATTTCATAGATTCATCTCATCTAATAACTTTGTGATGCCATCTTCCGGTTTCAATTTTCTTGCTAAGCTGCCAACAGCTTTATTCCTAAATGTCACTGATTTTTCCTACATCCTACCAACCGGCCCTTCCAATATAATTTATTTGAACAATGCGATTGAAACGTTTCTGAGATGACATAGGTTGTACGCAATCTGCCCCCATCAGCGTCAAGCCAGAAACGTCCCGCAAAAGAAATATTAGAGGTACGTTGCTAAACACATAAGCTCATGCCATCGCTCGGCTGCCGACGGAAGGTATCAGTAGCACAGTATTGCTAAACTTTTAGGGAAACATGCCCATTCATTTTCGACGGTATTAAAAAAATTGTGGTTTTTGCCACATTAAACTCTGGAGTGTGTAATTCAAGCTGTCCTTGTAGTCATGATGGGTATGCAGTCGGCAAGAAACACAACAACGGTGCGCAAATTGCCTGGAAACGTTTCCCAGATAAATACTTAATCATAGAAAAAAAACCTATAGGTCAGGCCGCCTATGTCTTACAGACAATTTTCATGCACACTTTGTCAAAGTAAACAATGCACTTCACGTATCGTGGTTGCCCATCACAGACGTGTACGGGCGCAGTATATCTAAAACAAGAATAAATGATCAGGGGAAATAAACCGAATCAAAGCTCTTCCACTTTATGAAGATGAAAGCCAGCGAAGCTGCTGCTAGTGCGACTGTCCTTGTGGTGTGGTGTTGCTGTAGGGAATATTGTCACTGGACGACGGCGCATGTTCCGGGACAATATCCCGGACAATATACGGGACAATTACGGGGTAATGGAATATTTGTACTGGCAAAACGGCCTCGGAAAAACGAGGTGAGCTGGCGGGTATTGACGGAAGGAAGCGCGGAGCTTCCGGCATTCCTGGCTAGACGGTCTATCGCGACGATAGCCCACTGGTTTCCAGGAGCCGTATGGGGAATGGCAGTGCCGGTGTATTACGACATGGTCGAAAGTTTGTGCTGCACACGGCAGTGGGAAGGATGGGTTTGCCTATTTGTGCGACGTAGACTGGCGCCTTTGAGAATATATTTATTTTGTTTCTTTTTATTTATTTATTTAAACAATACTGCGGGTCACGAATGGGCCTAAGCAGGAGTGGTGGTGTTACATTGTGATAAGGCCAGTTACATAATTTCTAGCGGTTAAAAAAACATGTGAACAATGCAGTACAAACTTATTAGGTACATATGTGAAAATTCCTGTTTTTTTAGAAATCGATTATTTCTTCAATACATTTCAACATGCTACTGGAAGAAAGAATTTCAAAAAGAGAGATTGTTCCAGTCGGTTATAGTTCTAGGAAAAAAGGAATACTTAAATGTGTTATAGCGCAACGAGATAGGCGTGAACTTAGCGGAATGATAGTGCTCGTGGGACGCGATGATAACGGAGTGAGTAAGGACGATGCATCAAGTCGTGAACTTCCTTGTGCTAAATGAAAAAGAAATTTTAGCCTGGCTATTTTTCTTCGAGATTCCAGTGTTGGGATTTTGTTAATATTCATCAGATTGGTTGTGAGTCAAGACGGCGATAACGATTGTATATAAAGCGGACAGCTAATTTTTGAACTTTTTCAAGATTATTAATGTCTTTTTTAGTATGCGGTCCCAAACTGCGTATGCGTATTCTAAACTTAGTCGTATTTGTTGTAGGCAAGAAGCTTTATGTTGGGAGGTGAGCGTTTCAGTTTATGTCTCAGCAAACCCAGTTTTCTCCGAGCTGACGCGGATGTTTTAAGTATGTGTGTACACCAAGTTAAATTGCTTTTTATCGCAACCCCAAGGTATTTGTAACTGTCGGGTTGAGAGATAGGAACGCCGTTAATTGTGTAATGATATTCATCTGGCTGCTTTTTGTTAGTGATACGCATGAATACAGTTTTGTCAGCTTTCAGTTTCGTGTCGCAGTGGCCGCACCATTTATTTATTGCTTCAAGGCTGTCATTTAGAACTTGCTGATCCTTAAGGGAATTAATAGTGCTGGACAACAAGCAATCGCCCGCGAATAATCTGATTGTAACGCCTTCTTTAACGCGGTTTGTTAAATAATTATTATAAATCAAGAAAAGTAGTGATCCGAGGACACTACCTTGCGGTACCCCGGAGTTTACAGGAAGATATTGTGAAGAGAACCATTGATATCGACAAATTGCATGCGGGAGTGTAAATGAGATTTTATCCAGTTTACAATGGTGGACGGAAAACCAAGTAAATTAAGCCTAAATATTAACTTTGAGTGAGAAATTCTATCGGAAGCTTTACTGAAATCGATCTCCGCGGGAATGGACGAGCTTACGGACTGAAATCTCCGTGAGAATGGGCGAGCTTATTGAGATAAGTGTACATGCCACGCCATTAATATTATATGCGGGGCGTGTGTAGGTCTTCAGCACACGAGCATGACCGCATTTCGCATCGGCATAAATACATATCCACAGTGCTCAGAGGAGAGTGCGGGGATTAACGATGCGCCAGTTCCGACCTCCGGTGTTGTACTTTCGGTGGTACAGATGCCTGCATAGGTCGGCGTACTCACTCGTGAGTACACTCATTTGTACTCATTTGTACTCAAACTCACGAGTGAGTACGATGATGATTGAGTACACACCCAGAAAAAAAGGTGCGTATAATGACGAGTTAGTACAGGGGTAAGTCCACTAATCGTGAGTATAGTACTCATGAGCACACTACTCATGATTATGAGTACTCATGAGTACAGTATTCATGAGTATGAGTACTCATGAGTTTGAGTACTAATGAGTATGAGTACTCATGAGTACACAGTACTCGTGAGTACACAGTACTCATGAGTACAATACTCATGAATACTGGTTTTGCGAGTGTTGCACTCTTGAGTATATGCACTCGTGAGTACAGTAATGCAAACAAGTTTTATCATGAGCTCGAGTCTGGACGCGCGTGTGCGAGTCGCAAAGATTTAGCGGTGCCGCTGTGTAGCTTAACAGTCAAGGATGGCAAAGTTAGACAACGAAAACTGCACCTCCCCCCTTTCCTGGTCCCTGTTTGGCGCTGTAAGCGTTTCTCGGCGTTCGCTCGCAAAGGGGTCACGGTGAAAAGGGAAAAACGAGGGGGTGAGGGCCCGGTGGGAAACGCGGCTGCAGTTGCTCTACTCCTATGGCACTTGTTGTCTGCCGCAGTTATTTTTGTTGACGCGGCCTGTGAGCGCGTGGCGGCTTCATTGCGCTTGCTCCCTTCTAGTTGTTTTAGGGGAGAGGCGGTGGAGGCTGCTAACAATGCACGTACTAGGCGTACTGAAGTCCCTCTTTTTCGGTCTTCAGAAGTTTCCGTTTACGCATGTCACGCTGTGTAGTCGTTTCGTGAGCCGAACCGCTCATTTCAACAGTCGCAGTTAATTTACGTAACTCGCGTCAAACCGACTGCGTGGTTTGTAACGTTTGTCTCACCGGAATCGTCCGCACCATTCCTCTGTGCGTATTCAAGCGACAATTTGTCTGATGTACGTGCGCCCATATGGTTTTATTAGGTTCCCGTTTTGAAACATTTTGCTCAGGTTCGCTAGTAATATGGTCTCGTGTAGTGCCATTTACAAGTGAGCATATAGCCCCACCGTACAGGCGTGGCTGTGGAATTTGCCCCAGCAATGGAAATAAAATATCCGAGTACACCTAAGCACGTGTGTGAGTTTTAAATCGGACATCGTAATATCCAGTTGAACGTGTGCGACGCTTTGTTTAGCCTCGCATATTTTGTTTAGCCTCGCATAATTAGTTAAACATTTTATTTTTTTCTGTTTAGCCTTTCATTCGCGCCACGACCTAGCTAAGATGTTGCAGTCGACAGGATCAGGATTTGAGGCCATGAGAGGACGAACGGACGAAGAGACGAACAACGTGGACGAACCGCACCACGACTACGAGAGTCCGGCACGCAGACGTGAGGCACCGACGGACTCCATGTCAGTAGTGGTCGACACACTGCTGTCTTCAACGGAACGCTACGTCCTATGCTCTGCGAAGAAACAGCAGTTCGGGAGCGCACTACAAATACGAAGGCTACCCTGATCTGGCCGTAAGGACGACATCGTCTTGCGTCTTCTAGAGGACAACGGAGAACGTCGACATCTCTCCAAACAAATGAATGTGCCAACGCTACTTCAGGCTGCCTCCGACACCAAATGGCAGAGGACCCTGCAAGCGGCGCTGTTTGAGAGCAGGAGGCTGCGTGAGGGGGAGGAGGAAGAAAAACTTTCTTAATGTACAAGACAGAGTTATAGAGAGGGAGAGGTGGTTAGGTCTTTCTTGCGTGGGTGATATTCCTCAGTCCGGGTTCCCATGGGTCGAGGCCACCGCCCGTGCCCGCTGGACGAGAGCCCGCTGAGACTCTAGGTCCGAGCAGCCGGACAGGGCCGCCTCCAAGCCCTCCCTCGTTTGCTTCACTTTGACTTGTAACCCTGGATTATACTGGCAGGCCCATACCATAAGATACCTGTCTGCCCACTGACCGCAGAAGTTACACGAACACGAGAAGGACGGGTTGATGTGTTTGAGCATTGCGGTGCTGTAGAATGAGCCCGTCTGCAGACGGCGAACATGGCGCTCCTCAGTTCTATCCAGGCCCTTGGCGGGCACCGGGAACGCCCGCCTACCGTGGCGCAGGTATGTTGTGACACCAGAGAATGTGGTTAGCGGGTAAAGTACAAGTGTACGGTCAGAGCCTGGGAAGTCAGAGGAACTCCGGGGGAGAGACGCTCGGGCGGCTGTGTGCGCAGCCTCGTTCCCCTCTACTTCCTGGTGGCCAGGTACCCATACAAGTTGTGTTATGGTGTCGGATATTTCTGGACTGGCATTTGTGAGAATTTGTTTTCTAGCTAGGAGTGCTATCCGACCCCTGATGAAATTTCGGCAAGCTTGTTGCGAGTCAGACCTTATGTGCGTTGCATCAGAGTGAGTGGCGGCCAAAGCTATAGCCATCTCTTCAGCAAACTCAATTTTACTCGTTTTCACCGATAGTCCATCCACCTCTATTCCCTCATGCAGGACCGCAACCGTACAGATGCCCTCCGGTGTGGGCCCCACTGCGTCTACATAATACACGCCTTTACGGGTGCCATATTGTTTTGTTATGGCTGTTTCTCGGGCTTGCCTTCTTCCTGAGTTACGGTCAGGATGTATATTACGGGGCAGAGGTTTAACGATTAGTTTGCGGCGCCAAGGGGGAGGGATGTCCGCTTTGTCTTCAGTGGTAGGGGGTAGAATAATCCGGAGATCTTCAAGGACCTGCCTGCCAGTAGTTGTCATTGTCAGTCGTATGATTTGACTCGTGTACTGAGCCTCTATGAGCTCAGTGATCGTATTGTGCATCCCGAGCTGTATTAAACGTTCGGTGGACGTTTTAGAAAGGAGTAATAACAAATGCAATAAAGCCATTGCCCTTAACAAACTTAAATCCACGTGTGAACAAATTAGCCGCATGATCGGTCGAGTATCAGGCAAAAACACGGGGGCCTCCAGGAATGCCAGATGCTCCGCCTAGTGCAGGCCTTCGTCATCAGCCGCATAACATATGCAGTGCCCTATCTCAAGGTACGACTAAACGATCATAAGAAACTTGACAATATGATCAGGTCAGTTGTTAAGAGTGCGTGATGAACGCGAAAGTTTTCAGAGACAACTGGCGAGAGCCGGCCGCACGTTTCCCACGGTGCCTGGACTGCACGAGATCCGGACATAGGCAGAATGCACCACGGCACGCACATGAACGATACCACGCATGTAAGATTGTGATTTCGTGCTCACCGGACCTCTCCCAGGTAATCGCCACGATTACGGAAACGCATCGAAGGTCAGTGCATTTCTGGCGAGATAACGAACACACGTTGCTCTGCTACATCGCCCACGAGCTACATCGCCCACGCGCAGGTCATACCAGCAACGAGCAACGAGACGCGCAACGTACGCAGCGTGCACGAGCCAGAAGGCACCACGTTCCTGGCACCCGCTATTCCGGTACAGACGTTCACGAAGGCAACGCTGAGAGCACGGAACTTAACGGAGCCAGTACATACATTTTTCGCTCGTGCTGTCCCGGCGCCGGTCCACGCAACCAACGACATCCCATCCGGATTGGTGGATATGGCCACTACAAGCGAACAAGACTCGCGGCGGCCGAAATGCACCATACGTGGCGAACAACCGCAAACCAATTATAGTGGAGTTTCCTAGATAAAACGAGACGCACAGCGCACGAAACACACCAGAAGTGACGAACGACATCCAACTTGAAACAGTGGATCTGGCCAGGGCGAACGAAATTCACAGCGCACGGAACGCCACCAAGCCAGCACACACGGAGGAAACTACTATTTGCGACATCCTCCGCTCCCACTGCTGCTATCCGGACTTGGCCAGCGAATGTTACAACCGTGACAATCACCTGGCCACATGCAAAAACAAACCCAGCGCACGCAGTTCAACCCTACCGGAACGTACGAGCTCTCCACACCCGCTGCTCTAGCCCGATGTCCAGCGGACGAACGACATAACACTCGTGCAGGTAGGTCCGTCAACGAGCAATGACATGGCCAGCGTATGCGGCATGTCAGAGCTAGAGCGAACAAGATCCCTGGCACCCACGCTCCGACCGAGACTCACACGACAAACACCATTTCGTACAAGAGGACGCAACCACGAGCAAGCGAACTCGGGTCGAACGGAGCCTGCTTGTATTGGAGAGATAGCGATTATAGCATTCTCAAAACAACGGGCAAAAGACGAGGGCTTGAGCGACGACACGGACACGGCAAGAGCGGAAACAAATGAACCCGATCCAGACGAAGGCATCGAATGTCCTAACGATGAAGTCACGCTTGCGACGCCAAGGAATGTGGGACCAAACGGACGGCATGAACCACGCCTGCTTCCCCACCACAACGGTTTCACATCCGAAACAACCGCGGCGACTGCGAGCACGGAGCCCCAACGACCTTGACCGATCAGCCATGCCACCCTAAGAAAACACCACGCTACCGCACACTGAACGGAAAGCCAAAGGGACCCGCACCATACGCAACGCACACGACAATTCAAGCAACGCCCTCAACGCGCCGAACTATGCCATCCCTACACAACGCAATTCGCCACCGGACAAACCGGACGTCTACGCCCCCACATGCATCAAGCACGCGACGAGCTACACGAACACAATCGCCGACGGAAGCGGCGCGGCTACCGCAACGCCGTAAACACTGTCAAGTTCAGGTCTGACGAAGGCAATCCCACGTCACACACACAATAAAATCAAGCAGATTTGAAATTCACCGAAACTCAACGAGACGAACACCCTCTTAACGAAGTTTCTGGTATCCGGAACAATAAAAAACAAATGCCAGCATCGAGCATCTGTGAATAAGCGTACAGTGATCTGGATACGAACGGACGGCAATCTACGCGAACGTTTCATTGTGCCTGCGGGCAGGCACAATTCAGATTTGGAGCCCGATTACGAGAGTATCAGCGCGCCCGGAAACGAAAACGGATGACAAAAGCTGCCACCCGAAGACACGCACAAAACCGCAGTTTACGGCCACGGCCGCACTGACAAGTCCCGAGATCCCCTGAGCCAGACCCGGCCTAGACTTCGTTGTTTTATTGTTGAAACAAGAGGAGACGCCAGACGCAACGCGAGTGCTTACGTTCCGTTTCGCTCTCTCACATGTACGTGTCTTCGCGCAGTAAGTCGCCATACGACAGTGCACCGCGTCAGACATTTTAAGTGCGAATGCACTTTATAAGCGACCCCAAACCATCCACCGCCGGCGGCGTCGGCGGTGGCGGCGGCGGCGGCGGCGGCGTCCGCAGTGCTCCTCTATATTTAAAGAAGAAACAGCATCCGGCGCCAGGTTTCGACCCGAGGACTTTGCGGGGCGCAGCCCGACGCTCTACCGAATAAGCCACGGACGCGACGCTGATATTGTCAGTAACGCGCCTTATATCTTTAACGCATTCAAACTACGTCGTCAGCGGCGTGCGTTGGCGACTCAGCGGCGTTATAGCGGCTTGACAACTGCGTGGTGTACACGTGATACTACAAACCCTATGGAAGAGATGGAAGAGAAGGCGGCGAGGCGGTGGGCTGCGGGGGCCGAGCGCAAGCGCCGCAAGCGGGCCGACAACCGTGCATTCGCACTTTCACATTCTCCCCCTCGGGGAAATGCGGGGGAATTTTTTTTCCTCTGTCCTGATATATATGTAACCTGTGTTTTTCTAATCAAATAAACATTTTATTTTTTTCTATTTACTCTTCCATTCGAGATATGACCTAGATAACAGTGCAGAGAAGTTGATTATTCGTCAGTAATACAAATTGAATACTCATGAGTACAGAATGAGTAGTACTCATGAGTGCAGAATGTGTAGTACTCGTGAGTGTAGAATGAGTAGTACTCGTGAGTACAGAAGATTGAGTACTCATGGGTACAGAGTGAGTACTCATGAGTACAGATTGAGTACGAATACTCGTGAGGACAAATGAGTTTGAGTACAAGTGAGTATGATTACAAATGAGTATTTGATGAGTGAGTACGAGTGATTTTGTGAACAGACGAGCTTTTTGAGTCTGAGTTTGATTGAGTACAGCATGAATGAAAAAAAATGTGATTGAGTTTGAGGGAGTTCTTTCTGTTTTGCCGACCTATGGATGCCTGTCGTGTGTAGTAAAGAAAGCAGCTTGTAATCCCAATGCTTGAGGGGTGTGTGGAGTTGCATGGTTGGCGACAAAGTATAAAATAAAACTGAATCAGGTGTCCTTACGCTCCTTGCAGGCATGTCGTCAAGGGTTAGAGTAGCGAGAGCTCTGTTAACGGATTACAAAAGGGCGCTTTCGGTGGTCACAGGAGAGCCTGAGTGCACGTCTCAATCAGTACGTCTACGGCCAGATCGGTAGAGAGCTGGCATTTTCTACTCTTGTAGGTGAAGGTCCATCTTTCTAGACTACCAGATAGATTCTTTAGTGGAAGGCAGCAAACACAGTTGCTGGTGGTCGGTTATACGTCGGAGGGTTTGCCGTGCAAGTGGGGTCAAACATTATTGCCAACACACTAGCCAATCACTATTTTTTAGCATTGGAGTAGTTTGCTTCCTCTTCTTTACAGTCGGGTTTACACAAGCAACGACGTATTCTCTGAAGACAGGTTTTCATTGGGAAAATACAGCGCCTACGCCAAACCGCTGGCGTCCATCTAAAGCTCTGTATGGCCCGAGAGGTCATCATGGCGACGGATTGTAAGACAGGTTCACACAGAACGGGTCTTTGTGAAGGCATCGTCACACCTTAAAGAACAATCAGAGATTTTACTATGTCCGTTCAGAAGTTTTATATAATATGTAGTTATTTAAACAATGCCCCTGACAAATGTTTTAAAGTACGAACAGAGACCGATGGAGCTTCTCAGTTGACTTCTATTAGTGAGTTTGTGAATGTTGCTGAGTACGCGCCGTGTGTGTGTCATGAAGGCTGATTCCACGCTAGGATAGAACGTGGCCTCAAGTGCTAAGTTGCCGGCGGCGAAGCGGCACTTCTATTGCCTAAATTTGAGTGTGGTATCAATGAGGCATTTCACAATTTGTAGAAAGGTGGCGACCTAAAGGGATTCAAAGAAATTGTGACATTCATCTTCCGCCTATCTACGCCCACTGCGGGCAAAGGCCTCTGCCACGGATCTCCAATTATGCCAGTCCCTGGGCTAAGTGCCACCAACTTATCCCCAAAAACCTCTTGATCTCATCTGCTTATCTAAAGTTCTGCCGCCCCCTGCCACGTTTGCCTTCTCTAGGGATCCACTCTGTTACGCTTAATGACCAATGGTTATCCGGCCTTCGCATTAAATACCCAGCCTACGTCCATTTCTTTTTCATAATTTATACTAATTTGCCCTTATCACGCGTTTCTTTCCTGACCCACTCGGCTTTCGTGTCCTTTATTGGTACACCTATAATCTTCCGTTCTATTGATCGCAGAGTCTTCCTCAATTTAAGTTGAACCCCATTAGTGCGCCACCAAGTTTCTGCCCCGCAGGTAAGTAACCGTAAAATGGAGCTGTCATAATCTTTTTTCTTCAGGGACAAGGGTAGGTGGCGATTTATTATCTGAGAATGCATCCCGAAATTGCCTGCCGAGGAACTAAAGATATGCAACAGGCCTTCAAGAAACCTAGAAAATATACCAGGAGAACAGCGGAGCCCTCTTGGCAGCATTAGCTGCACTTTTCCAATTCTTTGTCAGGATAATTACCTTCGGCATGCCTCAAGGCACTAAATAAGTAGGCAAGCTCTTTATTGCTCTACCATGAACTTCCAAAGCGCTTCATAAGAAGGCTGCTCCTACCTTATTCTTCACACTGATGAAGTGGTTCGTACTCTGAGAGCGGGGGGGGGGGATAGGGGATTAGCGAGAGCTTGTATGCGGCGGCTATATAGAAAAGTAATAAAATAGTAATAATGTAACTAAACAAATTCAAACCAGAGTAATTTCGTAGGAACGGGAGAGACGACAATATTTGTTGATTGCCATCTATGTTTCATTTCGTTCACTTCCGTTCACTTTGTCTTTGACACCTGGGGACAGAACTTTCGTCAATTTCGTAATTGATTTCATAATAAGCCAGCTCCAAAACGCAAAAAATAAACTTCCTAAAACACCAACGAAACACGCTGAATACTCAAGCCAAAATTAAAATCCCCGTGGCAGATGCATTCGGCTCCTTTTGACCCGTGAAGCACCAGGATCTGGCGCATTTTCGATACGAACTACGATCTGCTCACATGTTTTCCAAGGCTTCATATCAACTATTTTTCCGTCACACCTTTTTTAGGCGAGAGTTGCCAATTCCTTCTTCTCACTGCAATGTAATCCGACTCAGTTTAGGTTTCTGGGTCTGGTTTATTTTAAAAAAACGCCTCATATATGTGGCACATGAGCTGCTGCCGTAATCGGGGACGGCGCTTGGGAATGGAGCAAATGGGGTGCTGATGTCTGTGCTATCTGGATCGTAGCAATGCTTCCATGTTGGTCAGAGGCAGCTTAATAAAGCATCCTCAGGGACCGAAGGTTGGACCAAAGGAAGAGCTTCGGAGATTGTTCCCGGATCACTCGTTGAAGTGCGGGAGATAAAGGAGACCAAGATACTGCTGCAAGTTCACACAATACAAGGAATAGTTGAGCGATTCCTCATCGCTATTCGCTGCTGACGACCAATCCACTCCGTGACTCCCCCTGCTGTGACGTTGAGCGCCGCCTGAAAAGGTACTGTTTGTGTAGGGGGTAGAATCTATAGCACACTCTGCGATTCCTACTCAGCAACATCTGAAATGCCTCATCTTCGATATCCTTCAGGAAGCTGTTGATCGTAGGGCGGAAACGTTTTCATAGGTCGATGACGTCTCGTATATCAATAATAAATGTTTTACCAACGTGGTGCGCCCACTCTCTAAAGTGTTGGTCGGTGAGGTTTCGAGTGGCTGGACGAATTATGATTTTCGTAAAATTCTTGTTGAGGGCGGACAGAGACTGTAATTCGGCTGCGTGGTTCCGATACGAGCGGTATTGTTGAATGTTGAATGTATTGAATATTACATTGTTCAGCTTCATCGCGCCATTGCACTTGTCGGCACTGACCCTTCCATGTGACGACAACCCATCCTCGACGTCGTGGTCACCACTACCACTGAAAACGGGTGGTTGTCGCGGGCGAAATCTACGGAAGCAGACAATGGTGAATGGAAAAAAGAACGCTTTTTCCAGGGGTTCATTACGAGAATCGCGGACAGAGACTTCTGCTTCGCAACACCAGGCTACCATAAGAAATGGAACACGCACGCTGCACCAATTCCAAGGTTTGTTATTTGCAGGTGATAGTCGTCTGTAAGAGTACGGTAGTGAAGGGGTTGTAGAGTGGTACAGCCGAAACTACGGTCGAGGCGCAAGGAGCTCTCTAAGAGTGTTGTGTGTTCTCAGCGTGAACAGTTCGGTCATTCTGATCTTGACGATCCTCTTTCGATGTATCCCTTTAAGCACGTAGCAACCCTTATCAAAGGCACCCCGGGGGTACACAGTTTCCAAGACAGCTCCTGATACGCGTATTGGGAGGTTACATGGAAGCGAGATTCTACGCTTACAGCAGCTAAATAAAAGGGTAAAGTCAAATGCTGCAAACTCTTGTACCCTGGTGTGCATACCCGCTCGGGGTTTTGGCACCGCCTTCATATTCTCAAGTAGCATAGTCCAAATGCGTAAAGCTTTAGCACTACAAAAACAGTATCACCATTATTTTTTCACGGCGTTTCTAAAGCAGAAGTTGATTCTCATGAGGTAATGATCTTCAGCTACTCGAAGACGTAGACCTTAAGGCAGCAAATGTGTCGGCTGCAGGTTCTGTGGCTGTCATCGCATGTTCAGTTCGCTCCTCTTCTTCTCAGCGAAGAACACGCACTTGTGAAATCGAAAGTTAGCATTGCATCTGCTGATAATAGCGCTAGTGCCATTAGCAGCCATTTGTGCGGCCCGTGAAAGGGTCCGTGGTGTCGCCTATTTGTAGAACACTTCTGAGGAAGCCGTCGGCGGTGGCGAGGATTACGCTGCCTACATCGTTGCTTCCAAAAGAGAAACCAGAACACCTACCAATATAGAGCTACACTGTAAAAATCGTGAGTGATTTGAGAAGGCTGAGTAATTTAAGGAGAGGACAGACGACATGAAAGAAGGCCAGGTGGTACAGAGGACAGACGACATGAAAGTAAATTTGAAAAAGTTAAGTTTTATTGGCATTGGTTACAATGAATTATTTGAATAACACTTAGCTCTAATTCGTACGCTCTTATGCAACTACTGGGGACAATCCGAAGCAATGAACAAAGAGATGTCAACATTCTTCTGCAGCGGCACATGGCTACTTTGCACTGCGAACCCCCCCACCGTGTTTTGCACTTTGTATCGCAGGTGGCACTGGGTTCCATGTATCTAATGAACGCATAAGACGGCCACCATCGTCCAATAGGCGAAAAGTGTATTTAGTAACGCCACAGCGTTATTAGGCTCATGCTTTGATTTCGGCCTGGCTGCTGGCTGTCTGCTATCAGCTGTGCTCATCAAGAGTCCGCGGAAAAGCGTGGGTGCTGCCAACCAGAAGCTACTACAGATACAGCAAGGAGACTAGGGCTCTCCCCTAGCACGTTGCTGGAATTCCATGGAATACGGAGCAGCGGTAACTGAAATATGGAAAGGAGGACCCACTCCGGCGATTACAAAAAAAAAACGCCAGGAGTTTTCACCGGGTGCCACGCCTGTGCAGTAAAGTTCGTTCTGCGCTCTTCCGGTGGTAGCATCTTCGACAGATAAAGTCCCGAACCCTGCCCGCAACTGGCACCATCACACCGAAGCGCCGCTTCATGAGATGATAAAAAATAATTACATTTTCGGTAATTTACGTGCCGAAGCCACACCTGCGCTGTGAGGCGCGCAGGATTGTACGGATTCGGGTCCAATTCCACAATACTCGGTTTGTTAACGTGCACTGAAATCTCGGCACATGGGAGTTTAAGTTTTCTGCTTCCAGCAGGGAATACGACCACGTCTGGTAATTGAACCCGCGTCCTTTGGCTTAACCGTGCAAAAATGTACCTACTGAGCCACCACTGAGTGCTTTACAGCGGAATTGATGCCAGCAGCTCCATCCGGTCCCCGAACTAAAACACAAGAACACATATTAACGCAGGTCTTTCAAAATTCGAGGAAGGCATATATTATAGGTAGAAATAAAATAAAATAAATTATTGTATATTGCGTCTATTTACAATATTTTCGCACTACTTTTCGATATTGCCGCTGTTCTCTTTCCGCCCCAAACAGTGTTTGAAATTGACGGAAGACTCATGCGGCTAACTTTACATTCATCCTAAACATAGGTACGGGTGTTCTCCCTAGGAACAGTCAAGTAAGAATGTTTAGCGTGGCGAGTGAAGTGACAGTGCCGATCTTACAATCGCCAAAAAAGAAAGAAAATCATTTAAAAATTGCAAAATTTTACGCGCCTAAACAAGAGAAGAGCAGGGAACGGGGGAAGAAACGCAAGACTCATGCAGTCACTGATCACGATCGAAATAGTATATCAGACCCCACCTTTACGCAAACTATACACGCAGCGACGAAAATAAAGTGGAGGCCATCATCAAGACAGCATATCAGGACAGGGCAGCAGGCCACAATTTTTACTACGAGAAGAACTGGCGACAAGTGGGCCAGCCGGGTAACAGAATGAACATGCACAGACGGTTGAGGAAAAGGGGAAGGAGTTAAACTCAATTGAGACCGAATATAAGAAAGGCGACATGAAGTACCTAAAAAATTACAGGCCGATTAGCTTACTGTCAGTCGTCTACAAGGTACTTACCAAGGTAATCGCTAACAGAATTTCTGCAACCTTAGATTTCAGTCAACCTAAAGAACAAGCAGGGTTCCGTAAAGGTTATTCAACAATGGACCATATTCACGCGATCAATCAGGTGATAGAGAAGTGCGCTGAGTATACTGAACACCTATATATAGATTTCATAGATTATGAAAAAGCATTTGACTCGGTCGAAACTTTAGCAGTCATTCAGGCATTACGGAACCAGGGGGCAGATCAGCATTATGTAAGAATACTAGACGATGTCTACAATGGGTCCACAGCTACCATCATCCTCCATAAGGAGAGCAGTAAAATGCCTGTAAGGAAGGGTGTCAGACAAGGAGACACAATCTCTCCAATGTTATTCACAGCATGTTTACAAGAAGTATTCAGAACGTTGGATTTGGAACAGGTGGGAGTAAGGGTTAATGGAGAATACCTCAGTAACCTCAGATTTGCTGATGACGTTGCCTTGCTAAGTAACTCGGGGGACGAATTGCAAAGCATGCTTTCCGCACTGGACGAACAGAGTAGAACCATGGGCCTGAAAATTAATATGCAGAAAACTAAAGTAGTGATCAATAACCTCGGGACCGCACAGCGGTTTGAGATAGGTGGCGAGGCAGTGGAAGTGGTAAGCGAAGATATCTACTTAGCAAAAGTTGTGACCCCAGTTCCCAACCATGAGGCAAAGATAATTAGAAGGATAACAATGGGGTGGTGTGCATATGGCAGACATTCTCAGATAATGAATAGCAGCCTACCATTGTCGCTGAAGAAGAAAGTGTATGACAGCTGCATCTTAAAGGTACTCACCTACGGGGCAGAAACCTGGAGGCTCACTAAGAGGGTTCAACTTAAATTGAGAATGACTCAGCCTGCAATGGAGCGGAAAATAATAGGTGTAACATTAAGGGACAAGAAGAGAGCGGAGTGGGTCAGGGAACAAACACGTGTTAAGGACATATCAGTAGAGATTAAGAAAAAGAAATGGACGTGGGCAGGGCATGTAATGCGAAGACAAGATAACCGCTTGTTATTAAGGGTAACAGAGTGGATCCCTAGAGAAGGCAAGCGTTGCAGGGGGTGGCAGAAAGTTAGATGGGCAAATTATATCAAGAAGTTTGCGGGGATAAATTGGTCACAGTTGGCACAGGACCGAGTTAATTGGAGAATAATGGGAGAGGCCTTTGCCCTGCAGTGGGCGTAGATAGGCTGCTGCTGCTGCTGATGATGATGATGATGATGATGATGATGAGAAAGTTTGGAGACGACTATACTCGAAAGCGCTGCCCTGGGACGCGTAAAAGTCAGTGAGATAGCCTTCGTCCAGCAGGGGACCGAGATTTGTTGTTTATGACCAGAACGATGAATAGGTCCTCCAGTTACGTCTTTAAACTGATTTGGAAGAAATCAGAGAAACCGATATCCCCTGCACGAAAGGTATGGCCCGGAAAACAAAATCGGGATTGTTCATCGTATGAACGAGAGGCACTACCCAAAGGCAACGTAGAGATCGCACGCCATCACGGACACGTCACTGATCCAGCGACTCTGCATCAAAACTCCATGAACAACGTAGCATTCAAGTACAGGCGATTTGGCAGGATCAACTTAAATCGAGGAAAGTTCCAGTATCATGAGAACACACCATAGACTGACTCTCGGACGTACGAAAGTTGGGGACAGAAATTGTCGCTTTTGAACCCTCTTGCATTTTTTGTGACTCTATGACCTTCCAATTCACAGAAAACAAGCAGGAGAAGTTGGAGCCATCCTGTCGGCAAACCGACCAGTGGATGTATTGCATAATAGAAGAGGAAACACCATTACAGACTCTCAAAAGGCTTAAGACTATTAGCTCCAGAAAGAACACCTCAACGGTTCGGTAAGATACTCCCATTCGGAATGAAGCCAGTTCCGAACGTCACCTGGACACCTGCACACTAGTGTCTTGAAGAGGACGGGGCACAGATCAAAAGGCATGTGGACCGATGTGCCGTGCTCATTGCGTCCACGACTGCCGCTCTCCCTCCCCGAAAGATATTAATAACGTCGGCTCATCTTATGCCTAGGAACACAATCTTTCCCCATGATAAGCGGGAGGCTAAATGCCACAAAATTAAACATTTAGCGGGGAATGAAATAAGAAAGGTATCTGGAAATCAATGTAGGGAAGGATGGTCGCCAGGAATATCAAACATTGTCTTATATCCGCTTTTTTCCACGCAACAAAATTATGTTCAACGCTATGCTGGGAGAATAAAAATTCAAACATTACATAGTAACCATCTATCGATATATGGGAGAGGGCTTTGAACAGCTCGTTCCCTCAGAATCAGCTGATTTAGAGGTTAACGACAGAGGCTGCTGTATCTGGGGCCCTGGATTTCAGGTTACACCCTTGAGTTTCCTGTTACCTTTTGACCCCCTGTTCCTTACTCCAATTAACTCTCTCGTAACAGAAAAGCAAAAATGGTCAGTTCGTCATAGACCTTTTACAATACACATTTTTAAACACTTACGCTGTAACATTCATGCTGTAACTAACAGCCTGCATCCGGAACATTTCACGCTCGCGTGTTAAGCCACAGAAACACAGAGGGCCGGTGCCTCTGCTGTGCTGCGGTGATTTCTTATTTTAGGTGCTAATCTTTCTCTTTTCGCTTACCTTCAGTGCTGTGAAGCAGAAATTCTAAATGCAGCAATTATTTTTGACAACGCTTGCTGAGAGTCGATGTAACGCTATCACACCGTACATCTTAACACCGAAACTCAGATGTCACCTGCAACTTTTTTGCAGTAATAGGTGCGGCCACGGAACTTTATGATAGAAGAGTCTGCAAATTTGGATCTTTGTGTCCAGTTTGGCACGAACTCAGCAGTGCTTTGATTGCCCACTGAATATTTTAGGACGCCTACGTATAGCCTTAAATGCCTCCGTTACAGATGTAAACTTTTTCGCCAAGGAACTGAACAGAACTCCTATTGCAAAAGCTCTCGCAGGGACGAAACCATCATACAAACAGCTTGGTCGTGCGACATATATGAATTCTTTTTTACCGTAATTCGGCTACCGGTAGGAACAGTTAGGAAAGCGATGATGCCAGAATAAGAGTTAAATAAAAAAATTATTGTGTCTATTGGTTTGTCGTTCAAACTCGGGGCTCTTAAATTGCGAGGCCAACATACATATCCCACACGATTGCCCATCTTGGCATTAATCGTGCACCCTGGCATTTTTGTCTTTAGCGTCGGTGCTATTTTAAAGTGTCTGAGAAAAACACATGGAAAAAAGTAAGTGAAAGTGGACCCGGTGAATGCACTGTGGACTTCAACACCAAACTCTGTCTTGGAGACATCTACTTATGCATACACGGCTTGTCTGAGCGTGTTAAAAAAAGAGAAAGATATATATAGAGAGAGAGGGATAGAGAGAGAGAGAGAGAGAGAGAGAGAGAGAGAGTACATTTAAGAAATTACCAAAGCATAAGTGCGCTAATCGGGAAACTGTAGGGCATAACAGGGTGGAAAATAAAATTACGTAAAGGCGAAAGTGCCCCGCCGTGGGGATAAGAAGACACCCAATCGCCCAAATGGAGGGCCGTAGAAGCAATTTTAGCGTCATCATTAAAAAAGAAACAGCGTTTCTGGGTGCTATTATAAAAGGCCCGAGATAGTTCGGTGCCGAGTTTTCAGCTGCTCAAATTAACAAAGAAGTGATAGTACAGTATCCTCTAAACCTTAAGCCATACCGGCGCAATTGCATGGAGCATGCTGAGCATTATCAGCGCGCAGAATTGAGGCCGCTGAAGTTGGAAAAGCACATCTTGCACGAACATCCGCGTGCAGCGCCAGCTGGAATCAAGTTGCAATGTGCACTCCGTTATGCAAAGGAGATAACCCAGCTATTCCTTTCAAAACGTCGCTAGGTCCCAGCCCTCGTTTAGAGCTCCGCCCTGTAAAGAGGCGCGGGGCGGCTCCTATTTTCTTGGTGTTCTCTTCTTCCACAGAAATCTGTTTGCTATGGGGTTTGATCGTGGCTCCAGTGCAGATCATCGCAAGCCCAAACCAAGTAGGCGAGGAAAGTTAACTGTAGCGAAAGGAACGCACCCTTCTCCCGACTGTCAATCTGACCGCCTTTGTTTACGTGCGGACGGCGGGGGTAGTAGAAGACCTCACCCCAATTTAGCGTGTCTTGAGTGTGTTTCAATATTTTATGAGTGCGTTTTAGACGTTCAAGGTGTGTCATCTGTCGTCGATTGTGTTTTTGCTGTCTATGAATACGGCTGCCGTGGGAAAATCTGGTCGTCTTGGCCTCTCTTTTCGTCCGGAATAAAGCAAGCACTTCGTTCGGACCTAACTGCCCCCACCCCCCTGTGACTGTGGCAGCCTTTGACTGACGGTGGCCTGGGAATGTCATTCGTTCAGTGCTTTCTGCTAAGCTATGCTAGCGGAGCATTTAATGCAAGTGACTTCGTGGCTGCGACGCTCCCCATCGGCGATGTGAACGCCATGGCAGTCACAGTTTGGTGGGGCTTCGGTCGCTTCGCCGCCCCCGAGAATGGGCTGGGTGTGTGCGATTGACACGACAACTCGAAAGAAACTCGGGAGAGATTTTGCGCGGCCGAGGTAAACTCGTGACGCTCGTTTTGGCGGCTGCTGAGGCATGGATCATGGTTCATGGTCGCGGTAGCAGGCATAAGCCGACAGAGTTTTTGCTTTAGCGGATCCCCGGGGCATTTCAAGCCCTTTTTGGTCTCTCGAAAGCACTGTGCATTGGCTGTGCAGTCATCTAACATCCGACCCCCTTTGTGACGACTTTGAGGCGGCTGTCGCTTCATTACTTCCGAGGAGCAAGTGTTGCGTGCGCTGCGGTTTTACGCGACGTACACCTTCCTCGGAGGCGTTGGTAGCGACCGCACCAGCCACCGCCCTCAGTCGACAGTGAGCCGGTGTGTGCGCTCTAGGATTACTGCAGACAAGTTTTCGCCTTTTTAATGTGGTTAGCCGGACATGGCTTCTGCAAGTTCTACCATGCGTTTATCCACCTGCAGCCAAAGCGTACACTTCAGTCACGACGGCTCGATGCAAAGAGGGTTTCCATTAGGTGCCTGTACTTCAGTTATCATCTGCTTGCACACTTTTCCGATGTGACCTCGCATCACCATGCGCTTCATTTATCGTCAGCGCGGAAGATGGTTTTCTTGAGGCGTTTGGTGTCACACCATTCCTGAGAAAGGTTTACTCGCAAGATAGTATATAATCAGCGGTGTGTGTCTATTATCGGAGGTGATCTTTACGCATTTCAACGGGTTTTGTGCAGCATCTGTGTCGTCTGGCTGGAAGCGGATCATGAATACCTTGAGAAGGGAAGATTGAGACAGAAAGAAACAGCGTGACGCCAGAAGAAAGTTGAAGGCATAGAGTCCATAAGAAACACCAACGACTGTAGAGAGCACCGTCGAAAAAGAGCTGTGAAGATCAAAGTGAAATAAAGGAATCGAATTTGCAAAGCTGCCGCTGTTGCTATTTCTTTCTTCGCAGCACATGGCCAATTGGGTGAATTATCCGCAATTGAGAGCTTTGATGAGCGAATGGGCTCCATTTTGAAAGTTCACAAAACTGTGAATTTTAAAATAAACGTTGTAGAATAATGCGATTGACACACATGAGAATGAGAGGTGCACACAAGCTACGCAAAACCACGATTATAGGGAGGCGGTGCTGTGTGCTAGTCTTCTTGCTGGTGAGTTCGCTAGGAAATGAAAGAGAAGAAACTGATTCAAACGCGGCACAGCAGAAAAAAAGCCCTTCGAATACCAAAACTCATGCTGAAAGACAAAGAAACAAAGCGAGGAAAAATACGCAAGTGGAATATATTATTTAAAAATTACCGCAAGTACAATTATCAGTTGCTAATAAGTATCGCAAGTACAATGTAGTTGTTATTATGTATCGCGCAGCTTTCGCCTTCAAATCACCTAAGCAGACTGAAGTGGCTCTAGGAAATTTCGTATCTGAAAGCGCACGGAGGGTTTCGATAGCACCGAGCAGCAAGTACTTTTAATGTGGCGCGCAACGCGCCACATTTAAAAACATTTCCCGCTATCTTTTTTTGCCAGCTGGCCTTGGTAACGTGAGTGCATTGTTTGCCACCAACGGCAGAAATGGACAGAAACTGCTCCTTAAGACAGTGCAATTAAAAAAAAAGCTCAACAGGACGCCTAAAATCCAAATTGAATGAACTTTCTTATGAAATACAGATTATTAAAAAAAGCGCGATACAGTAATGTAGTTAGATTTGCTTGCCCCCAGTAGCCACCGATGATGCAGTGGAACGAGAGACAGCAGTGAAAAACGCAGCAGGCCGTAATCGTGCCTCCTTGGAACGCGCTGCTCTGGACCGGTTACGTCACCCCAATATTCAGCAAATAGCACAAATTGCATGTTTAAGCGATTAAACCCCGCCTAGAAATATTCTCATTACGTTATGTGGGTGTCGCTAGAGATCGTGTTTCCCATGTTTCGCTCAATCTCGGGCCTTCTTGGATATCACCCTTAATATCACTGGCCACCAAGGGCGATTAGCCAAGCTTTTCTGTGAAAGCAACAGATATCGAGTAAATGGAGCTTCCAGCGCAATCACATCTCCCAAAGTAAAAGCGCTAGCGCAAACTTTACTGGCACGTTGATTATCGGCGATCTTTCGTAAGGAATGCTCGCAGACAACGTCGATGGCATCCAGGTCATCACATCGTCGACGATAGCGTAATGACTCCGGTTGAGAGTGGTTTCATTATTCTCCCAGGTCGCTTGCTATTCTGGCTTCGATGTCTGCGTAAACTCAAAGTGTACAGCGGCGCTATAGTTGTGGTCATTACGAGAACAAAGCCTGCGGTAGAATAAAAGTGCGTACTGTTTGCTGTATAGAATGGCAGTGGTAACAACTAAACACTTCTAGATTCCACTTATCAGAGTACTTGTACACTTAACCTTAAATGTAATATGGCTGGCCGCCGACGCCAAAAGCACGGTGTTTCCCGAACTCTACATTTCTACGCGTGATTTTGTTTCACACCTCTTAAAATATATACGGCCTGGCCTCTTGCACATTGTGTGCAATCCCCCAAGTTCATCATAGTATCGTAAAGAAAGAAAATACGGTCAGTGATCCAGCCGCCACTAAAATCACTCAATGCTTTGAATGTCTACAGGACTTTATTGTATATATTTATCTTAATGCGTTTATGACGACCGTCCAACTACATTGTAGCACCGATCACAGTCACATTGTTCTTGTAATGAGGATTGTCGTCAAGAAAAATATGAGTTTTTCAGGCTTCACTTCGGACTCAAAGCACTTGAGGTCTGAATTTATGTGCTCTAATCGCAATTTTGAACCATATACTTGTGTCAATCGGTAGCCCAAAGAATATCAGGATGAGATGCAGAAGATCCTACGTCATGGTTCCCCTAAAGAGCTTCTCAGTGACAGAGGACGAGTCTTTCTGTCCGAAGTTCTCGAAGCTCTTCTCAGTGAATGCAAGATTGTGCACCGGACGTGTACTGCCTACCACCCGCAGACACATGGTTTGACGGAATGATTCAATCGAACTCTTGGTGACATGCTTGCCATGTGCATAGCTTCCGACCACTCTAACTGGGACGTGGTGCTTCCGTTAGTTACTTTCGCGTATAATACCGCAACAGAAACCACAGACGCGAGCCCTCATGCACCATGGACGCCATCCTCCTGTACAGTGCCGATGCCTCAGAAGGCAAGCCCGTCTCCTAGATAGCGCGACAAGCTGAAGAATGTCGCCAGTTAGCTCGCTCCTTTACGTCCAGTGAACAAAGTCGCCAAAAGCACCAACACAAACTAGGTGGGTCATCTCCGCCCTCTTTCCCCCATGCTCTCTTGTTTGGGTATGAATACCGCTTACAACGCCTGGCCTGTCTTCGAAGTTCCTCGCCAGACATCATGGGCCGTATTGCATCATAGAGCGCGCATCACCTGTGAACTACGTCATCGAGCCGCTCTCACCGTCTGACGATCTTCCTCGCCGTGGCCGCGAGACTGTCCATCCGAACCTATTTGAAGCCCTACCTCGAGCCCATCGTCTCGCCCTCGCCATGAAGTCGCCAGGAGGACTCCTTGTCGCACCCGCCGTGGTGGCTCAGTGGCTAAGGCGTTGCGCTGCTGAGCACCAGGTCGTGGGTTCGATTCCCGGCCGCGGCGGCAGCTTTTCTGATGGAGGCGAAAAGCAAAAACGCCCGTGTGTACGAGATTTCGGCGCACGATAAAGATCCCCAGGTGGTCAAAATTAATCCGGAGCCCTCCACTACGGCGCGCCTCATCGCCTGCGTTGCGTCGGCGCATTAAACCCCACAATCAATCAATCCTTGTCACCCGAGGGTGATTGTAAAAATGAAGAGAGGTTAAGTGCACTGGATTCAAGCTCAAGCCCGAATCCAAGCTGAACAAGGACAATCCATACGGACAAACCCCATGCATTCTGCGCAGAGTATGACCAGCGCGATCGAGTACAGTTCTGGCTTCGCCCGCTACTTCGGCTGCTTGAGCTTCTTCGGCCTCCGTGCTTGATGCTCTCGGTTCCTTGGTTCATAAAGTTTCATACAAATAACTAGAGGAGAAACTGGCGCTGCGATCGTACGCCTCAATGGGCGTGATGGGTAGTTGTGGATTCGGATTGGCGCTCAATGGCTTGCGGAAGTTACTATGGATTGCAGGCAGTTGGCAGTTTCGTTTTCGTTTTGGATTTACATGAACGCATTTGCCTATGTGGTGTGTCGGAAGAATCTATCAAAACTACGTTTCTCCTTGAACTGCATTCCACGCGCGCACTGACGCCACCCTGAGTAGAAAGTTTTATAACTAGAGTTGCCAATTGGGTGGGTTATCAATTCGTTGCCGGCGCAGCGAGCACGAAAACACAAACGACGGCGCTCTGTGCGGCGAAGTTGTCTGCGAATAAGGAGTTGCGGCGCCGCTTATTCGGCAGAGCAATGTATTGTCGAAGCTAACGATGGTTTGAATCGCTTTTAAGAGCCACACCTACCGTGCGAACGCCGGCTCCTACAACGTAGACCAGCAGTATCGGCGGTTGATAGGAACGCAGCTTGATGAATGTCACTAATTCAGGCAAGAATAACTTCATCAAAGGTAATCGGGTTCTTTTTTTTATGAGCACAAAACTTTTCGCTTCCTATTACAAACCACTAGCCCCGAAACTTTTTACAAGTACTTTGTAAAGAAGTCCGCGTCCTGCTGTAGTTGGCGGCAAATGGCAAACCTGCTCCGCAAACCTCCTCGACTCCGCGTCTGCTTTTTATTTAACGCGGCGTTTTATTTCGTACAAAACCAGTTTCATGTCACTAACTTTTTGTTCGCCATGTAATTTGTAAACGGAGAACCGGACAATAAGAGTTTTTTTTGTTTCGATCCTACGCAATCTGGTTCCAAACTACCCATCATTCCCATTGAAGCGTAAGCGCCGCTTCCATGTTCGCGTTGACACTAGCGCCAGTTTCCCCTCTAGTTATTATTGTACGAAACTCTATGCCATGGTACTCTGAATAAACCCCACTACAATAACGTTTGGTGCGGGAAGAGTCACTATTGTATGAGCCCGTTTAATAAAAAAGGTAAGCTCCACAGGCCTCGCAAACACTGCCATGAATGCTCAGTTGGAGAGGTCTGCTGGTAGAGGCTTTATTTGCAAGGACACGCCAGGTAGGCCCAGTGGCTCCTAGTAGGCCTTCCGAAAAGGAGTATAGGGTATACGGACTAGAGAGGGGTAAGCAGGGCATGCCATCCTAGTAACCACTAAGGCCGGTTCTAGCCAAAGCGCATCGGCCTCTGCCTTTGAAAATGACACCACGACATGTTTGAACGAGTTTATTGAGAAAAGTTTTAGGACGAACGATAACAGTAGTGTTTCCCCCGTCATTCTGGAAGAACATCACTAGGATCTTATGTCAGTGGGAAGGTTTAATGGCAAGCCCGTGGAAGGAAATGCTAACTTTGCACAGGAAATTGTTGCGAGGAAGGTCCAGCTTAATGAAGAGGCGCGGTGATGTGTGAGTGGCACAGGTGGTGTCACATTTCTGGCGTATGAATTTACAATGCTGGTGGAAGCCTCCCAGTCGAGTTTATTAGCCTCGTATGATCACACTGCTGATGATTTTTTCATCACCGCAACAAAATTGCTTTGCTAAGACTTGATTCCAGCACTGGAACTCTGTGTTTCTATATGGCTCCACTACAAAGCAACGAAGCCTTTCCTAAGCCGTACTAATTACGCAAGGTATTGCGCTCCAGACATTATAAAATATCTTGCCCTTGTAACGACGACTGTGGTAATTGTGCATGTCAGCTCCCCTCAAAAAGAAGCTGATTTATCCCCAAATTAGTGACACCCGGTATCTTCAAATTGTTGCAGCAATTTAAATTACTGTTTATTGACAACGGAAAGCTACTAGAGTTGACTGTTTGCCGCAAAAAGGCGGCGCTCAGACGTATGACAGCTGACAACAAACAACTGAAACAGGGCGCTTTCGTTTTTTGGAAGATCTTTTTTATTTTGGCTTTTTGATTAGGTTATATTATTGTCTACAACCTGGCGTCAAACTAGTTGTTCAATCAAAAAGTTTGTTATTTAGGCTTAAGGCCATCGACAACATTTCAAAAATAAAAGTGCTGCGGCTAGTAGACTGCGTGTGCCGCCGAAAGCGCACTTTTTTAGGTTCAATTTATGTGTTGACGTATAGCGAAGCACAAAAGCATTAGAAAATAACATAGTGGAACGCTCCATGCAGAATTTTCGTACAAAGGACACAGTGTGAAAAATAAACTCTAAGCTAGATTGCGTATGCAGACATTTGCAATACGAACAGAACTACACAATGCGCCTATCCCATTGAAGGAACCGAAAAGAGGTTCACGGAGGTTTATTGTTTGTTAAAAGGATGTGCTTTAATCTTGATCGTGCCAACCCAGGCGTACTTATAAAGATCATTCGCCCGAACCTTTCCCGGCACTTCATTCAGCCGTGTCAATAGAGGGCCTTTGAGACAGCGGTTTCGCAGTGTTTTCCCATTACCAATCTGAAAAACTCACGTCAAGTTTGTTGACTTCGCGGCACAAGCGAAAATTGAACGAGGCGCCTATTCGAAGCTCGTTCTGGAAATTGTTACCACGATGTCGTTTCAAGTGCCAAATTTTTTATTATCGGTGATTTATTCAGACTTTTTTAGGCCGGGTAAATTGCCATTTCCTACGCAAGTCTTCTTTCAAGAACTAGCACGCTAAGTTTAGCACCCATCCTGAGCGCACCAATATCATAAAATGATCTTCCATACGGCATCGTTAAAATTCGTGATCTCGTGCATTCCTAAGGTACACTACGCGGATTTCTACTCTAGATGTATTTTGCGAAGGAGTATTCCAGTTCTACTTCAATGCAGCCATCCGGCTAAAAGGGAAAGCTGTACAGTGTTCACAAAACTTCGCAGTTAAAAAGAATATTCGTCCTGGTCCCGGGTTCGAGTCCTGGAGCAGGACGAGTTTTTCTTTAACTACGAAGTTTCTGAGAAATCTGCACAACTTTCCTTTGTAGCCGTACGGCTGCATTTAAGAGGATGTCAAATTTTCCTACACAGAAATTTACTCCACCTTGTGGACCTTCCCTAAACCTTGTAGATTAGATATATGTTATTGCCATGTTTTGTTTTGTTTGTATATGCGTGCACATCGTCGTTTTATTGTACCTATTTCTCCTAGAAAAATCGCATATGTCATAATACGCCTAATTTTGTCTGCTTTTGTGGAGATTCTAAGTTTACTTGCTAATAACCATTGTTTACGGACGCTGTGTTTTGTAAGATAACAGTGGTAGAATATTTAACAGAAGTTAACAGGGGTAGTAGAAAATATCTTTCACCTTCTAGACATTGGTTTAAAACGTCTGGAAATATACATCCAGTGTATTCTGCTGATGAAGACATACCGAGCTGAAATTTGGCAACGTACTAAACAACCATAAAAGAAACTTAGATGGGCCCAAGAGGCCTTGGAACGAATACTGATAGGAGTAACACTTAGGGACAGGAACTGAGCTACCAGGATCGTAGAGTAAACTAGAGTTGACGACATCATAGTTCAAATAAAAAGAAAATAAACGTGGGCTCGCCAAGTGAGACGAACCGACAACCGGTGGGCAATTAGGGCATCATAGTGGATACCAACAGATGAGTCTACAAGAAGGGGCATGCCAATCACAAGATGTAGGGATGAAATACGGAAAATTTGTCGCCAACACTGCACTCGACCAGCGCACGACAGGAGCTCTTGGAAGTCAATGGGAGAGGCCTTCGATCTGCAGTTGGGCTGAGTAGGTGGCTGATGATGATGATGGTGGTGCTAGATGACGTTTTGGATTTAGTGGGAGTGGAATAACGTTTTGCTCTGCACAACAGGATTTCTAGGCTTCCCAGCATAGAAACCTGGATGGAAAAATTAGGCCGACAGCCTAAACTCAGCCTTTGATACCGGTGCCGTTTCTGGGAAGTATGAGTTACTATGCTAGAGTTTATATAAATACTCACATCTCTGTTGTAAAATGGTCAATAGGAACGCCTGCAATTGATAAAATGCAGCTCGGCACCATAAAGGTATCAATTGGCATTCCAAAGGGAACACCTATCTATAAATTGATCGCCGTAAACCCGAACCACCAGATTAGAATCAGTACTTTTTGGTATCCATATTTCGCACTTATTTTATATTCAGCGTAACAATGGGGCTAGGTCACTCCCTTGAAAGCATGACACGTTCGCATGTTCTGTGATGTTGTTTCATTCAACGGGTATTTTTCGCACTTATCTACTGATAACTGAATCAATGATCTTGTGTCTGAACTATTTCACTCCATAGACACTAGGGCCAACCGATATTGGAGTTTTCAGGGTCAGTAAGGGATTGACGAATTTGCGAAGCTAGTAGTATCATTTTGAACCTGTTTCTTGGGATTTCCCAGAATTAAAAATTGGTAACAGTCCAAACAATTATTTTGTAGTTAGTGCCCAATTGTTGTACTGTGTTCCTTCAGGCCGTTTAAGCCCTAATATTTTTTTTACTATGTTTAACCAGCTCACCCACATCCAGCTTCTCTTGCTTCAGATTTTATCTACACCGGGCTTTTTCTCGTCTTCCCTAGGTCAACCATGCCACATGACTGCGTGCATCAACATCATTGCAATGAATTCGTGAGTCAGTCTCTAGTACTATAGCACGAACTCAAAGAAGGTGTGGTTGTCCTGGAAGTGAAGCGTAAAGAAGCGTAGAGAAGCGCGGCAGAGAAGCGTATTAAACAAGGCACTAATTGGGGTCCTGTCAGAGACGATTCCATTCTGCTTCCACTGCCGCCCAAAGTGTGTCTGAAATAACGTTGTCGACGTTGCACCGAGCCAAATTTGCTTTCATTAATCCCCAAACATTCTCGATTATGGTCATGTCGGGGCTTTTTTTGGGGCCACTTCAGCTGCGCAACACCACTGGTATTTAGGTTATACTGCACTGATCATGATACGTGGACAGGGCAACCATCGGGTTGTAAATAGAAAACAACAGCCGTCAGAGAATGGGCTTCACAAAGCGAAAGGAAGAAACATGGTATAAATGGTGTCATTGCAAACGTCCGCCCTTAGGCATCCGAGAATCTGATGGAGGGGACCCAGACCATCGTAGCTTATGGCGCTGCAGACGTTCACGAAGACTCGGCCGCCTTTTTTTAGCCTAAATCCTTCTGGAATTTGTAATGCAGTATCTATACCTTTACGCAACAAGAACCGCGAAATTTTGATTGGTACGTAAATACAACAAAACGAGATGGTAATTATATTTTATCTAAAGCTGCGCAAGATATCACTGAGGCCCCATGCGGCACAGCCCGATTGCCATTGATTGCAAACCCGATAGGTGCCCATTGGCTTGTGAGCTATCGGTCACTCATCGGTAATACGTTTGCCACACAGCCGTTTCAAAGGTCTTCCGAAGGCCGTCGAACCAATTCACCATCGAGTACCCTATTGTGCATACAAACGGGAAACTGTTGGGCGAGCATTGAATTGTCAATTCAAAGTCGCCGTGTAGAACAGGCATAACTCGGCGGAAAGAGTGATTGAGCGCCAAGCAAACGGCGACCGGAAGGAGCATCACAGGGAAAGCCGATCGGAGGCCGCGCTTTAGCGAACGACTAAAAGCCGTTCTTGTCCAAACCTATTCAGTGCACGTGACGTGGGCAAACACGACGGTTAGGAAAATGAACCGGGAAAAACGCAGAAAAAAATATTTACTTAAGAGCCACGGAACCTGGACACGAAACCACGCCTACTTAAACTAGATTGCCGCGTATTCGAAATAGCGTGCAAGATTGTGTTGCACGTTGAGTAGAAATTGGTCATTTGTGCGCCCAAACGCAACGGTTTCTGGCGGAATACTTCGGTGGGCGCTGCTTCCGCGCTCCCTTTGTCTCCGCAGCTTCGGACCGGACGGACGCATCGCTGCGATGGTTCCGTCGGTGTCGTGTATTCAAAACGCCCTAGTACTCTTGTAGGTGTCTGTGAAATGTGTCTTGGTGTCGGTGGCTGTGTTTGAAGTATATCTGCTTAGTAGGATAACACCGTTTGCCTACTTCGACTGGCAGCTAAAACGTGAGTCACCATTTTATTTTCCAGTGCAATCTACGCGAGAGCTCGCGCTCGTTCCCCCCTAAACTTCAGCTGTCTTTCATAACAGTTGACGCGCTCGAATGCTGCTTAGTGCTGTTCGCTCTCGCAAAACAAATAAGCAGTCACATACATGTACAGGTGCTCCAAAAATTATACGGAGCATGGGAGCGGTGGCCGGAGCGTTCAAAACTGCATGCCAGCGCGATCTATGCGTACATGCGCCGCAGATGGCGAGAGTGCATGGGCACATCCGGCTGGCCCCTCTAGATGTTCTGACGCTCGACTTAACGCCGGCTCAAGCGAAGCCCCACTGCTGCCATTCCTGCTCGCCAGGGGCGCTTTCGAAGCTTCAACAAGGCTTATTTACGCAGAGCCATCGAAGAAAGCTTCGTCTTCAACCGGGTACGCTTTCTGCTTCATCATGATTGCCACCGATGTCACTATGGGTGCCTGCCCTGTTTCGCGATCCGCTTGATTTTGAATCATGCGGCTAGAATAACGCTTGGCTCCAGCTAACGCATAAAAATTAGCAGCTTTTTCACCGCTTAGTAAGCACATACCTTGACAAAAAAGGGCTAATTCATAATTTGCTTTAATAGAACCACCCTTGATTCATTTCTCCGAGCATTGTCGAAAATATGCCCAATCGCATCCTTTTCAAGCCGGGACACCCTTCATTTTTAAGTGTAATTCTGTAGGTTTGTCCCTCCCGAGTAATAAAGTATATTTGTGTTCAAGTAACGGGACTCCAATGGTATCACTTCTCATCTTATTTGAGCGCCCATTTGTATCGTTAACGCAAAGCAGCCAGTGCGCGCATGAGATTTTTGTTTTTTTGCTCATTTTTATGCGTTCTTTGTTGTTTATTATTCTTTGGCTGTGGCTCATCTCTCGTCATGAAGTAAACACGTTAAGTTTACCTTCGACTTCTGGACTTCGAGGCACAAACATTGGCCACTGTGGCCCGGCAGACAGTGGAGCCGCAGGTCGCAGCCTCGAAGGCCACGGTGTGCAGCTTGGCTGTAAGGAAGCGCTTCGGGTAGCCGCTGCTGTTGGTTGGCTAGTACGCCGCGTGCAGCCGCAGCCGGACAGTCCTAGAGTCCGTGAAAATGACCGCCCCGGGGGGGTTCTAGGCCCCCCTCTCGATGAGGAGGTGGGCGGCCAGGTGCAGCGCTGCCAGCTCCCCCCGTGTGGAGGAAGTGGGGAAGGGCAGGCGGCAGCTCCGGCTTGCGCCCAGCTCAGGCAGCACGCCCGCAGCCGCCCCCTCGCACGTGCTGTGCTTGACGGAGCCGCTCGTGAAGAGATGCAGGTAGCTGCTCAGCTCGTCCTGCAGCAGGACGGCCGCAGCCAACCGAACTGCGTGGCAGGCCGTTTTTTTTTTTGCGTCCGCACATCACTACGTGGCTCTGGCGTTGGTAGTCTGAACATAGCTGAAAAAAGCCAACTCATTGTTTTAACTGCCTTGTATGCTCCGGAAATGCGTGATGCGGATAGTCACAAAAATTCCCCTGTGCTCTAAGCCTGCCTGCGCACGTTGACGGCGAAAGCCTTGCGAGACGAACAACTTTTATATTGCTATTTTTATTTTACATGTTTGTTCGCATTGTGTATCTTTGTTTTTGCACGAATTACTTTGTATTGGCTTCGTATTGCACGATTTCTTATTGGCGTTGTTTTATTCGGTTTCGTTTCTTCGTTCCAGGCGCAAATTGCATCCGTATCTAGACTGCCACAAGTCACTGCTTCACTCTAATCACCGTTCTGCTCAGCTGATCTGCACCTGTTCTATAGACCTTTCTTCACATTAGGTGTCGTCCAGCACGTTTTTATTTACAGTTGTCGGAACTTTGTCAAACGGGCACCTGGGTTTTCAAAGCTACCGATTGCACCATTTAGCTAAGTGGGTATGGGCCAGGAAGAAAGAAACAAGATTGAAGACGACAGGTTTCGTTCCACCTCATTGAGATTTTTACTATATACGCTAGAGAGGAATCTGGCGTTAGCGTCTATTGTGGCCCATATGAAGGCTGCCTGTGTCGTCACGGGCCGCACTTATACCATGCGCTCGTCTTAGTTTCGTCATTCGCTTTGATTGGAACGTTTTATTGGCCATATCTTCCTACACAGTGCCACAAAAATTCAATGAATGGGCCGTTGGTATACAAGTGGAAAACAACACAAGCCGTTTTAATGCGAAGAAAAAAAGTCAGCAAAGCGTAGTTTTACCGGAATTCTTCTTTCTACTATTCTCCAGGTCAAACTGGTAGTTCACAACAATGTTAATATTTTGGGGGGAACTCGTAAGAGACTCTTATTTTGTAAATTGTATCATAATTGCGTATAATAACTTCTTTGACGAGCTTGCATATGTTTTTGAGCATGCCCATGATAACGTCGCCTTCGTGGTGAACCGGTGCACCGACCATCACCTACAGCTTAGCAAAAGTTGCCGCTGAGCGAGTTGGTTGAGAATTGAATATAAGCTAAAACTTGGCGGTATACAGTAGTGGACGTAGACAAGATAGCACGGATACAGGCTCCCGTATCGGTCGTATGACCTCACCTTCGTCGAAGTACGAAACGCTACAGCTTTTGCGGAGGCATATTACCCACTCATTCATTCGTTCCTTCGGCTCCTTCATGACCAACATTAGGTACGATCACGCACTGCCTGCTCTTTCTTGGAACACGCAGTTGCCACGGCTTACGTCTACCACAGAAACGGGACGATATGGGCAAAGAGTTTGTCAGAATATACACAAGAGAGGAATCTGGCGCTAGCGATATGCGGCTGACATCACGGCCGTCTATGCAGTCATGGACCGTTATTACATCATGTGTTCGCATTAGTTTCATCATTGGCTTGAATTGAAACGCTTTAGGGCCGTATATTCGAACGCAGTGTCACAAAAACGCAAAGAATAGTATGTTATTACATAAGTGGAAAATAAAACAAACTGGTTTAAAGCGCAGGAAAAAGGAAGTAAAGCCTATTTTGCAAGAACGGTTGCGTCTAATATTCTGCACATACAGAAACTCTATGATTCGGCAGGCGAAGCTTGTAGTTAACAACAATGTTAATATTTGAAGGGAAACTCATTAAATACTCTTATTTTATTTTTAGAAATATTTCAGATAAGAAGTTGTTTAAAGAGTTTATAAAGCTTTTTGAGCGTGCCTATGAAACCATCACCTTCGTGGTGAACCGGTGCACTGACCGCCCGCTACAGTTTAACAAAATTTTGTGCTTAGCGAGTTGGTTCATACTCGAAGATACAAGAAAAGGTGGCTAAACAGTGGCGGACGAACAGAAGACAGGACAGATACAGACGCCCGTATCTGTCATATGTTTTCTTCATTGAAGTACGTTTTGTTTCTTTTTTTTCCTCAGCTACAACTTTCACGGTGACATTTCACCAGCTCAGTCATACGTCCTTCTACTGCGGCATGACCAACGTCAGGTTTGATCACACACTGCCTGCCTCTTCACCGAACACGGCTACCACAGAACCGGGAGGATTTCGGCTTCCTTGTAGCTCGTAGATGTGGTAATGCATAGTGAAGAAAACAAATCACAAAAACCGCTCAAGAACCCAATTCTCATTCCAAGCTCACATGTATGGTGCATGCAGCCACGCCAGTTTCAAACGCAGACTCAATAACAAATAATTCTAACAGCGATACTACAGCAAAGTGTGCAATAGTACGACACGGAATTGTGCAAAACGTAAAAGTAAATCTACGCACAGCATACGACAAGCATTTAACAAGCCACTGTGCTTGGCATATAAAATTGCATGTTTCACTCAGCGTCCCCGAAATCAAAGCCCCGGGGGGGAAAAAAGCGCGTATTTCACAAGATCGTCAGTTCTGAAGTCTGCATTATTGATGAACCACCTTTTAAGCAAAACTCTGGAGAATACAAATACCGTGACCAAGCGTTCAAAATTTCCGCTAGTTTGATTCCAGCAGTTTGTTGCAGGTGCACAAGTTTTTAGATTTCTCATGACAGCTAGAACGATTGCTCGTCTGCTTTATGAAACAACAAACCAAGCCGAACCCGCATTCGAAATATCTGCGCCCGGACACCCTCCATTATTCATGAACGCCCGCAGCCAGCTTGGTGCCGAGGCAAAAACGTTTCAAAGCCAGCCATGGGTGGACAAACTGTTACACCTTACCTCCAAAAAAACGCAGAATAAGCAAAAATACAGGAAATTTAAACAAACAAGTTTGAATCTTCCAATCACCTTACCATAGCGAAACGTTTGTACAGCTATGTACTTGCGTAAATATTGTAACATTGGTTTGAACCAATACATTTGCCCTCAGCCACTGTGTTCTTCAGTGCAAGAGAAGACGTTTTACTAAGGATCCATTTTAATGCAATCCCCTACCTTTCTTTGACCTACGCATCTAAACTTTCAGCTCTGCATTTTAAGGTGAAAGCCTCAGTTATTTATGTCTAGCACTCGGGATGTGAGGTACAGGAAATCCCTGGTTACAAAACGGTTAAGTATTGGTTGGGGCTAGTACAACCCCTGGATCACGAGGTGGGAAAAGACTGCAGTTGTGTGGAAGGAGGGTCGAAAGAGTGCCCCCTAAAGAGGCTGTGCAGCGCGTGCCGAATAAGGAAACATCCACACCCGAGGAGGGTAGGCCACTGCTGCACCTGAAATGTAAGCCGCCTTAAAAGGACCCTGCAACCCTTTTTTCAACTTTTTTGAACTCTCAAATGCTTGCAGAACGTAGTCACCCAACCCACCCAGTACTTATATTAGGGGGTCGCAAAATGCCTCAGCTAAAAATTACTGTTCTATGCCATCAGGTAAATTGTAAACTAGCTAAAACAGTATTCCCTCTTTCCCGCTCTTGACGTTCTTCGACGGCTACAATTACGTCACCAAGGCCATGTAGCGGCTGTTGGCCGGTTTTTTTCAGCAGCAGCAATGAACGCGTTTCGATAGCGACTTCAAAAATAAAGCCACAAAAACTAATCAGAAACGGAACGCGTATCTGGTGCGACGAGCAAATCACGCCGTGCGGCTTCGTGCTGGCGATAACTTTAGCTTTCACAGTGATTCCAGATGCAAAGGAAAGAGTGAAAGCACTCATGGGAAGTGATGCAGGGTCCCTCCCTTTAAGGGACCGTGGAACGGTTTTTCAACTTTTTTCGAAGTCCTAAATCGAAAACGTATAGTCACCGAACACATCCACTACTTAGATTAGGGGGTCGCAACGTGCCTTAGCCAAATATTACTGCCCTATGCCCAACAGATAACTTATAAACGTGCTGGAAACTTTTTCTTCCATTCCCGTATTGACTTTTTTTTGACCGCTGGAATTTCATTACCACAGCGGAGTAGCTCGTATTGGCCGGCTTCTTTTCAGATGCGGGAATGTGCACATTCCACAACAACGGAACAAAACAGTCAGAAAAGCAGAACAGAAATGAAAGACGCATGCCCTGCGACGAGCAAATCACGCAGTCCCGTTCCAGGCTTCCGATAATTGCTACTTTCGCACTGCATACAGACACGAAAGAAAGCCTGGAGGTGTTGCTGGGTCCCTTTAACAATGATGGTACCGATGGGGGCAAACAGGAGGCGTCCGGCGATGGCGTTTGAGCGGAACGAGCTTCGAAAATGTTGTCCAGGGGGCGGTCGAATGGTGACGCCACGGCTACCAATTTTAGATGCGGAGCATCTTATAGTCTGGGCATGTCCCGCGTCGGCGTCCGCACTCACACTGCGCATGCCCAACTCTACTCCTTTCCTTTTTTTGTTGCGACCGCGAAGGCCGACTGCAGCCCGGGAGGGGTCCAGAGCTGACAGGCCAACGCAAACTGTTTACTTCATAGCCAGAGGTGAGCCGAAGCCAAAGAACAATGCCCCGACGGGCGAGGTTACAATACAGGACTCGAGCAGAGTAACAGCATGGATTCGCTGCTCAAACAGGAATGGTTTACAACGCTTGCGGGGGTCTATTTATACCCGAAAGCGGTAACGGTCAAAACGCAACAAGCGGCAACACGCCACGAATGTCACAGACACACACAACGCTCTTTCCAGAGCTCGTAAGCCGTTGGTAGCCTCCGCGCACGTTTAGTCCGAGAGAGGGGAGAGAGGAGGACTCTGTTGCGATCGACGGGGCCTCTGTGTCCTTGAAGAGCGTGGAGACGAGCCTCGCCGCCAGCCGCCGAAGTTTTGAAATGCACCGAGAGCAAAGCGTCTGACGCAGCTTGTCGCAACTTGTCACTGACATGGTGGCGCCTGACGGCAGAGAGGCGCACGAGGGGCTTCGCCGCACAGCCGAGGAGTGATGCAGGGAAGTACTGCGGCGCTGGCCGATTCTTAACAGCTTCTCCGCCGGGGGTCTGAGATCCCGATGGATAAGGGTCTTCAACCGTTGTCCGGAGGGATGCTGTCGAAGTGAAGTGCTCGGCAGACGCTCGACTCCAGGCCTGGGCTGTACGACACTGCGCTGGAGCTTCACCGTGCCGGTCACGGGACGAGTAGTCAGTCATGGGCACGTTACCGAAAAAAAGTAACAGTGTTACAGTTACAGTTACCTAACCCAAAAAAGTAACTCTGTTACAGTTACAGTTACGAATTTTTCAAAAGAAACTAGTTACAGTTACAGTTACTGCAAAAATGTAACGTCGTTACTTTTCCGTTATTGTTTAAAACTAAGTAATAGCTAAAAAGATTTGGCTTATTTAATAGAAACGTACGAAGGCATGCAGGTAGTAAAAATTACACGTAGTAAAGCTATACACGAGGGGAACCTAAAATGGTGCACTCTCATGCCAAAACAAACAATCGTTGTTTACGCCTCACTTTTTTTTATTACGGAAGTTTTGTTGTCCATGGACTTTATTTTTTCGTTGCTGCACTCTCACTGCAAGAAATTTATTTGCAAACATCAATGTAGCATATAATTAGTTGTTTTTCAAAGTTGGAATCAGAGAGGCCGAACTTATACTATACCGAGCTGGAGGACAACACAGCCGAAACAATCTTTCAATGTCAACTTAATTTATTTTCGCCTACAATGCCGTCTCTTGACCGCCCGCGTAGTGAGAGAGAATGGGATAAAGGGGGCAGAGGTGGCAGAGGTGGCGGATCGACGGAAGGCCCTTGTAGGAAAGAGAAAACGGACGTGGAAGTACATCGGTTCTCGAGGTGTTTTTGAAAGATACTAAAAAAAAGCGCTTCGTTAACTTTTTATTTCGTACTTGTGGTCGGAGACGGAGACCAATTTGAGCCATTTCCGAAGCGACGTTTGTCCGTGGGCCCTCGAAGTCGTTCTCCCGCCCCAACTCCCAGCCACCCCAATCCCCGGAATGAGACAAGATGTTTCCAAAGGGAATAGAAACTGTAATGAACGCTTTACTGTTTTCCCCCTCCGCTTCCTCTCCCCCCGTCCTCATAAAGGCGGATTTTGCCGTCTCGACGAGAAAAAACTGCTTTCACAATCCCAGCTTTCCCCAGCAATCACGTCGCCGATCCCAGGAACCCCTCCCTTCGTTTTCTTTGAGGCGTAGGCCGAACGAAGCTCGCCCAAGTATTCCTTGCACCCAACATTCAAAAGCAGATGTAGCTACTGTTTTCGTTTCGGCCACAGCCCTCGAAACGAAGTCGCGAGGCTTTCGAAGAACATTTCTTCATGCAGTGGCAGTGTGGTCAGACGTCTGCCAGCCAAGGGCACTCAGGGGCCACCATCGTTGGGGTCGTCGTATGTGTGGACGGGCATGAAATTTATAACTTCCTCGACCTCGTTCGAGCACTTGGTACAGCTCGATGAAGCCTCTAGACCAGGGGTCCCAAACGCGTGCCCCCCAAATACGGCCAGGGGTCTCTAAAGCGAACAATGGTCGCAAGCAACTACGACTTGGGAATCGAACACACAGTGCACACAGGGCTGGACAAGCGTGAGGCCGCCGAGAGACTCTCCGCGGCGTTTTATGACCCTGCAAATGGGGCTGCACGTCGCTAATGAGAAAGCGACACCCTGACCGGAGTTTTGCAGGCTTCCGCGAAAGTGAAAAGGTTTCAGTGCGTTGGGAGGCGTTTGTGGGTGTTTGTTTTCCTGTTCGCCTTTGTGTCAAACACTTTCACTGCACTCCAGATGTGGCGGAAATGGTGCAGCCGCGCGTCGGACTATAGGTTGTGGCGCATCAACATGCATCCACGTGCGCTTAGGCGCATGTCGCAGCGTTATTTATGGCCTGGGGGAGAGCGATGTCACGCTGCTGAGGAAAATACTGCAGCTTAGACTTAGAAACTTCGAGCCCTTAGTAGACTGTGTGGGACTCCACGCACACGTGCACGCCTAAACATTTCTAGTCCAGATGTTTTTCACTCATGAGAAGGGAGTGAGCTTGCATAGGTGAAGTAGTCGAAAGTTCTGCGGAAGAAAGGCCGAAAGTGAAACGTGCAAACTGTACATCGGTCGTTAATGAGTTTTGATGTTGGATAATTTTTTTATAGAAATAAAGTAACTGTAACGATATTTCTCGTTACAGTTACCCTACAAAAAAGTAGCAGTGTTACAGTTACAAGTTCCTCTAACGTAAAAGTAACTACTTACAGTTACAAGTTACTGAAAAAAGTAACTAGCTACCGGTAACGCGTTACTAGTAACTAGTTACTGCCCAAGATTGCGAGTAGTGGCTCCCCAAGAACATCTCTGGCTTGGTCAGGCAAGCAACAGAAGAACACAGGAAGACACAACCGCATCGCCGGCAAGTGCGAAGACAAATCCACACTGAAGCTGTACCAGGCTTTTAGTTGCGATAAAATACGCTAATAACTAACTACTCTAGTTATATTCTTGCCCAGCAGTACTTTAGACTAGTGACAAACCTGAAAGGTGACATTTCGCGCGATTAGAAATGTCCCACACAAAAAAATGTAATCGTAAAGGGCAAAACCTGCGTCAGGAAAAATAATGAAATTGAGAAAGTCAGGCGTCTACAGGCCATTTCTTGCCTTAAGGACTCCTACTTAAGCCATCAGCATTGCCATTCAGTTTCCCCTTTTTGTACCGCACTTTAGGTGCGCCTGCTTCCTGAAAACGACTGCTGCGACCGTGTGAAAGGACACCGGCCGTTGTTTTCGACAAAGGCCGAGCGCGCGGAGAAGCGAGCGATATTTTCCAACGTTCCAACGTAAGGCGCGCTCCTTCCTGGAGGCGACGTTCCCTTGGCTCGATGCGGGCTCACAGCTTCGCCCCTCGGCGTGCCCGCACTGAAACACGCGCCAAAAGTACTCCCGGAAGTTTTCCCTCTGTCCTTCTTGCTCGCCTTTTCACGAACGCTTTCGGCAACCGAACATCGGAACGCGTTTACGTTCACTTCTCTAGGCTGGTCGGTTCCCGACTTCGGCTCAGCCACAGGCGACACCGGAACCTCAACTAGCTCAGCCGATGTTGACCTTTCATCGGGAGCATCAGCTGGGAGTGACAAGGGCACGACGTGCTCATTAGACACCTTGTAGTTCCCAACAGTCACTACCTCGGCGTCCCTGGCGCCTTCAGCGAGAGCCTCGGCACGCGAAGACCGAAGCGTGTTCCCGTTCTCCTTCCTCACTGCCAGAACTACACTTCAACCAGGCTGCCCTGTCTCGAAAGACGGCTCAGTTGCGGGCGTCACCGGAATCTCTACGAGCTCGGCTGGCCGTTGCTCGAGGTGAGTTACCTGAGCTGGTGGCAGGACGCAATCGGCTTGCTCAGTGGCGAGATCGTCATGACTCCCAACTGAGCTGTGCAAACCGCTCGCTGCTTCGACTGCAGGCTTTGCCACCACATCGCTCGTTTCTGTGCTACCGTCCGAAGGAACAACCTCCGTTTCGGCGGACTCGTGTTGCCTTTCGGTAGCCTCATCGTTTACGCATTCCTGCGAAACGTCGCTATCTCGCGAAATGTTCACGTTCAAGTCGGTAGCCGTTCCCAAGGCCTCCCGAAAATTTGAACCGTCCGAACACTCCGCCGAGATCTCCAAAACAAACGCCGACACATTATCGCCCTCAGTGGACACGCACTGCCCTCTGGCGCCTCTACCGACAGTCTGAGCTAATGCGCCGTCGTTACCTCTCTCAGCAACCTTGCCGCACTGCTGGGCCGCAACCGTCGCCTCCGACTCGCGCTCCCGAGCGTCTGCAACTGGCAGCGCTGGCACGGTGCTTTCCTCGACAACGAGGTCTTTTTCGAGCAACAATTCTAACTCTGGCTTCACTTCTTCCTGCTCGAGTTGAATTTCGTGCTCTCGGTTCTTGTTCTCCCGTTGGAGTCTCTCTCGTTCGAGCCTCTTTCTTTCCTGTTCGAGGCGCTCGAGTTCGAGGTCGTACCATCGTATCTCTTCCTCGTGTTTGAGTTTCAGATTGCGTAATCTTTCCTCGCGTTCCTGTCCTTGTTTCTGCCTCTCGAGCTCCTTACGCTGGCGCTCAGCCTCTGCCTCTGCCTCGGTGGCCTGACGTTTCGCGGTCTCCCTGCCATTGATCAGCTCAATGCATTCCGACAGCTCCTCGTCGTCAGCCCCGACAGCGAGTATAGCCTGTATCAGCTCTGGCTTTCTCAGCGCGTCCGTAACATCTAAGCGCAACTCTTTTGCAAGCTCCAAAAACTGCGGTTTTTTCAACGCGTTCAAATTCATGGCCGGTCTAGAGTACCGCTTTCCCACTGCTCCAGAATGTTTTGCACGAATAACCCACGCGACAAAAACACACGCCCTACCAGCTATCCTCAGAAGCCTGGTAAAACTCAGTGAAGAAAAGTCCCGCACTCACCCTTGACCGCAGTGAATTCTGTGAAGTCCGAAGCCGCCTTGGTGTCCGTGGTGTTGGGTCTCGCACCGCTGGCTTCAGGTGTTACGAAGTTGCCATCCCACCTCCTCTCTTCGCGAATCGTTCCTGCTTTCAACCGCCGCCTTCGCTCCGAGTTCGCGAGCCTTCGAGCGCGTCAGCGCGAACACTATCTCTTCGGAAAGCTGGAAAGCGAGGCCGCTGTCTCTCCCAGCCTTCCGGCGCAGTATCCGTATCTTTTCTCGAACAGATCCGATCAGCTGCTGCGCGAAAGGGGACTCGTTTTCTGGGAAACTCCGTTGTGATCGACGGGGCCTCTGTGTCCTTGAAGAGCGTGGAGACGAGCCTCGCCGCCAGCCGCCGAAATTTTGAAATGCGCCGAGAGCAAAGCGTCTGACGCAGCTTGTCGCAACTTGTCACTACCATGGTGGCGCCTGACGGCAGAGAGGCGCACGAGTGGCTTTGCCGCACAGCCGAGGAGTGATGCGGGGAAGTACTGCGGCGCTGGCCGATTCGTAACATCTTTACAGCTGCGCGATACTCCCGTCCCTTTTTCTCTCGTACCAGCTGCATGCACTTCGCTTTCGCTTCTCCCGCGTTCTCGCTTCTGCTTTCGCGGCGCATGCTCGGCGCTTGCGCATCTATCCTCCTCTCGTCTCCTCTCCTCCAACCTTGAATGTAAATCGGGTAGCGCGCTGTGCTCGTTCATTTCAGCGCTTGCTGCGGTCTACTCCACTTCACTCCCTTCTTCCGGTGTAGTTCTACGAACACTACGGAAACACAACGGAACACCGAGACGCTCCGCATCTACTCAGCGTTCTCTTCGGGAAGATGGGGCTAATTTTTTTTATTGATTGATTGTAGGGTTTAACGCGCGGACGCAACGCAGGCGATGAGGCGCGCTGTTGTGAAAGGCTCCTGATTAATTTTGGCCACCAGGTGATCTTTTACGTGCGCCGAAATCTCGTACACAGGGGCGTTTTTGCTTTTCGCCTCCATCAGAAATGCGGCCACCGCGGCCGAGAATCGAGCCCACGACCTCGTGCTCAGCAGCGCAACGCCTTACCACTGAGCAACCACGGCGGGTCGGCTACCAATTTTTACTGCCCTTCATTAGAAAGGCCAACTACGATTTATCATTCAATTTCTTAGAGCGGTTTGGCCTTACCCCCTATATTTAAGCGAAAGCTTTCTCTCATGGGCCGATGGCGTTCTTTCATTAAACTAAGTCATTTTCCCATAGGCCGGTTGCTCCGGACAAAGGCCGTGTGCGTGAAACCGGGCTTCCATTTTGTGAAAAAGGTTATTTGAATATCGCGAAAAAGGAATAGTCCTACATAATACAATATACTCTTCGATCATAAACAAGTAGTGCAATACTATATCTTTACGTCATAAAGCATGTATCGGTGTACATATAGAACGTTCGTACATGCGTTTAATTAATGCGAAAAAAATCGTCGCAGGGTTTCATTCTGCGTTTGTGGTTTGGGTCTTTGAAAGTTTGGCTGTCGATTGTACGCACTTTCGGCCAAGGTTAGATGCGCTTTTAGTGAGGGTTCCGACACGCCTTTCGCACAGATTTGAGGCCAGAAAGCATTCATACTTCCCTGAAGTTTCTTTCCGAAGGGATGGTAAAGTTTTTTACCGCACAAGGGGGCTTGAAGATGTATGTAATCGAGGATGTATGATTTATCAACTGTGTATTCGAGCTGTCCTTCACAAACAAGCTTCGATGCTCCATTATAACTTTTTATGGCGTGAGCAGCGCATGCGCGGTAGTCATGACGTTCGACCTGCCATATACATGATAGCCGCAACATACCTGTGCATGAAACATCTCATATTACCATGAGGGCAACCTCGAAAACGACGTCGCTCAAATCAGCCGCCCATTGTTCCTCGTAATCCATAACTAATTGCGGAAAAGCCTACCATAAAAACCCATAAAGACCCATACCATCCCCTCTCGTGGTGTGTATATTACCACCCACTCGGTGGTAAAGCACAGCGAATGTTTACAAAGTTTACCCTCAGCCAGGCTCATTATTTTATCTTCTTAAAGCTTTTTCGTAAGCGTCCCCCTCTTTATTTTTTTTAATGGCACAAAAGACAAGGACGCCTTCCACCAATTACTGTTGCACAATTGTCACCCGTTTCCTTAATCGGGTGCACTGTCGGAAGATATGGGGAGTCGACTTTAGAGAGCCAACAAACCCCACCGAATCCACAGGGCACAGGTGACAAAGGGGGTGGCCGTCTGATGTGCGGTTTCGCCGACCAGAGCGGCAAGAATGAGCAAGAGCCTTGAAAGAAAAACAGCACAAAGACTTATGTTTAGACAAGCGAGTCACAAGCACAAGCACAAGGTAACGGATCGATAATGACAGACACCTTAATGGAATTCATATACAAGAGACAGTCCAATTAAACAAAATGGTACAAACAGGAGCGTTAACAAATGAATATTACGAATCGGAGCAGTTAACTAAAAGAGAAAACGAACAGTTCGATGCTTATGAGAGACAGAGTCCCATCATATTCACCGACCGGGCCGGACGATGCACCGCTGTCAGGGGCGATTCGGCTACATGGGAAGCGTGGCTTCGTTGTAGGCCACGCCGTCCGAGACGATCACGGTGATTCGAGGCCCGGGAGTACGTTGGAGTCCTCCAGGGCGTGAGTCGCCGATGGTGTGATGTTCTAACTGACAGGTGCCGTTGTCACATCACGACTGCCAAACGTAGCTGGTTTGCTTAGGCGCGGCTTCTTTTTTTATAACCGTGCCGGCGCGGAGAGAGAGGGCACAGAACACAACGCACCCGCCGCCGTCAGCGAATAACTTCCCTCTTTCCCCTTCTAGAATCATCGACGCTGTTTAGCACTGGCAAGGCCACCCGTACCTCCTCGAGAGTGCTCGAAGCTTGGGTGTAAGTTGAGCGGCGGAGCTTTTTATTTTGGTATTTTCTTGCCGGCGAGACGGCGAGTAGTCATGTTACCGCCTATTCGTTCGCGAAAGTTCCAGCCTTGTCTCGGGGCGAAAGAACCGAACTGAATGAATCGGATGACTGCAAGAAGAATTAGGTGCTGTACAATACAATGAAAAATTTATACGGTACTTTTAGACGTCGTACGCTTGAGTTTGTGACAACAATATACCAGCAATCGTGTCTGTTGATGCGGATCTACAGCTTCACCTCTCAAAAATTAAGTAGCGAAATTCCCCTGCTGAAACGGTTCTACCTGCCGTTTATTTTACATTCCAGTGGCGCCATATACGTCGCATTTCATCGATAGCACCTGCTTCCTACTAAAAATCAGCTTAATATGAGTGACAAAATCCTCCGTCAGGACGCTCACTTTCATCACAAATTACGTTCATTCTATGCACCCCGTCGGCGTACCCACAATTTGTTGTAACTGGGGGCATCGCGGCCATAACACCTGCAGCAACATGCCGGTGCAAAGAGGATATATCGACAATCTCCTCATTTCATGTCTGCGCATTCACGTTACGGTGAGTTAATTGAAACCTGTTACTACGTCTGCTTCGTGCTGCCGACGTCACCGGTGGGTGGTTTGAGTCAAACGCTGGATAACAATTTACAAGCTCCGTAGACTACGGTGATAATCTAGCGTTTATCTTACTCTCCTGTTTTCACAAAATAAAAATGGTACGTTTGACGCAGCCTATAACTGCAATCCTTATCCTCGAAATAACACAATTTTCCGCATAATGCGAGATGAATCAATTAGTGCACGATTAGCGCCTCGGGGGGGCAGTCGTTCATGCAGCTGACCGGCTTTTGCAGATCAACCGGCAAAAGGACACGCATTAGATCAGCCATATTTGTCCGAATTTCGCTAAGACGTTTGCTCCGGTGCTTACGAGAAATATTATGAGGCGGGTAGCCAATTAGGCGCGCCGGCAAAGGATATTGCGCCGGTGTTTAGGAGATGGCAATTTTAAATCGGCTAACAATTTTCGGCCCAGCATCCCAGTGATCGGAATTTTAAGTGGACGTCACCCTCATAAAAATTTTACGTGTAACCAAAAAGAATTCGACAGTAGCGTATCAGCATAATTTTTTAAAAGTGTCTTTCTTCTGCTCTGGTGGAAATGAAAAAAAAAGAACTTCAATAAAACCGCAAAAGCTGTGAGAGAAAGACTTCGACGCGTGAAATGTCAGGTACCTGGTGCAGGTACGCTGCAGGAGAAAGGAGAGAGACGATTGTCCTTTTGGGGGAGCAACTGCACCGGCCAAAACCGTTACACTTTCGGGAAAAAATGCCAGTGGTCTATGGTTGCTTCGCACTAGTTCATCAGGAGTAAATAGCCTGTGTGTCTGTTCCCATACTCCACAGAGCAAACTGTCCCAAGGGAGCGCAGAAAAAAAAGCACCCCAACGAGAATCAAACCACCGCTTCACGCAGCATAAACCTGATGCTCTGCCGTTCGGCCATCCGCCCAAACAGGGAGGTAAGTAAAAAAATAAAAACATAAATGTTTAGGATGCTGGTCTTTGCATATCCCCTTGATTATTTTCGCTTGTGTAATATTTTGAGCCATGGAAGTGCTCGAGTCTTGCTCATTGCTTAGTCTAAAGAATAGGGATCAGCCTTCTTTCAAAATAAAAGCTCCAAGCCATTTATTTTGTTGTACAAAAAGGCAGCCGCCCTAGCTAGTACGGGAGGCCGGTTGAATTAGCCATTCCTTTGTACGGCACAACTTCGCGCCAATTAAGTCCTTTCTTAGCGTGCCCTACATATCTTAAATGCGTTCGGCATCGTATGGAAAAGTTAACTGTGAGTGGCAAAATCGGGAAAGAGATTATATATTTCAGAAAAGTTGAAATCGAGTACGGCGCTGCTGAGCCTGAATTTGTCGGTTAGCGCTCGTAGACGATCGGGACTGACAAATACTGAAGAAAGCTCACGCTAACGCGTTAGACTTGAAGGTGGCGAAGCTATACGCAACCTCCACGACCACCACGAAGGTTTAAGTCCACGACTGCAACCGATTTGGTACTTCTTCGCTGCCGCAACGATCTTTAGTCCATCATTGTTATTATAATAAGGAGCTTCCTTCTTTTTCTTTTTTTTCAAGTGGTAATCATTGGACATCGCGCTGGAGGGGGTACGCTTTAGGTACCGGTCACTGCTCAGAGGGCGCGACGAATAAAGTACACCCAGCGCCGCCCCGCGGAAGCTTGAGCTAACTTTGGGTAGGTGAGAGCCAGACGGCGGACACGCGTTCATATATTCGGCACATTCTCGGTTGTGTTTTTGCGATTCTGCGATTGTTTTTGAAAGGTGTCTCGTGCTTGAAAACTGTTCTGGCAAATAGCTTTCCCATGTCTCAAGTGCTTCTGTGCGATTTCCGGACAATTACGGGGTGAACTACTACTGTCGGCCTCGCGTGCGCGAGAAGTTAGAGAGGTCGTTCCCGCGCGCGTGTACGCCGTCCGTGAAAGAAATTGATGGGACAGACATCGTTGCGACGTCCTATTCTCAGCAAGGAAAGCCTATTTACCGCGCTAATTCAGGCCAGTAATAATTTTTTCTTGTATCGCAGCCTAACGAAGTGACCCCAGCGCTTTACGATAGAAGCGTGTTTGTGTTGTTTCCTCTGTTCGCGCAAGCACACTACAGTTACTTTTTCGGTTGCGCTTCTTCAGCTCGGTTGGTGTTGTCACTGATTAACAACGGATTCAAAACGTTATTAGCTGATGACAAAGTAAACGCAGTTCTACACAGTTGGAAATCTGCTGCGGAGCTGCGGTTGTCTTTACGAAGATTTCGTTTAGTTTTGGCTTCTATCTTGTGAGTAATGTTAGAGTCGTCTTAGCGGCTAATTGTGATACAGTTTGTTCAGGCCGTTCAGAATACTCCAAAAAAGTATTTCCTCCTCCTTCTCCTCATCCTCTGCTTAAACAATAGTAACTTGCACTTTCAGAGCACGCAAAACGCTTTAAAGAAGTCAGCGCGAGTGAATGCAACCTTGCCTTTGATAGCTTGCCACGCTCTCGCTTGCGATGCGTGGCCAAACTCTGTACACTTCGGGGAACAAAGTAGGGCAGTAAGCGGGATGCGTATTGACCGTCTTCACATTGCTTTTGGCATCACCCGCGAAGTGCTGCGAACATATTCCTGTGCCACCTTTTGGGATCCATTCGGTGCCGTGAATGTCGCTAAAAAAAGGTTACTGCTGATAAAACAATATTGGCGGAAGCCGTAATACCTTGTGTTATGCAAATACTACAGCGGCATGCGATTCATCGCAGCGCGCGATGTGCATGGAACACAGAAAGCAAACTTTTTAGTTTTACGGCCCTTCGTGTCCGCGCTGCGCATAAACAGTCATCGTACTCATAATTTTACTCCTTCCACGGACAAAAAATGTCATGGCTTTCTTACTGCTAAAATCGATTTCTTGCGACGCTTGTTCTCCACGGCTGCCAGAGAAACCCGTACAGAACGATGGCAGACTGCCTTTCGCGATTGGGGCAGTCCCTCACGCAACTAGTAGCCGGCGCTGCCAAAATTCTTCCCTGCGGCATTTTGATCCTTTCGGACCCCGGAACTTACAATTACAACTATTTTTCTTGAAAAATGTTCCGCCACACAATGTCGAACCGCACGCAGCGCACGTGTTTTTACATGCGCTGAACGGCCGGTCGCGATATCCACCGACCCAGAGTTGCTAGGCGGCGGCGAGAGGTGGCGCTGCAGACGCGCGCAAACTGCAGTGTCCGGTGCCTATGCCGTGTCTTTCTCGTACTTAGAACGAGTTACCGCAATTACGGCGAACGCTGTAGTCTTTCTCGTTCCGAGCAAGTGTTGGCACAATTACAGCGAACACTGGAGATAGTTTTTCATCGCCAATCTTGGCCAATTTCCCTACGTTTGTCTATTTGGCTTGACAAACCTGCACAGAGACGCTAGGCGGTCACGGCGAGGCACGCACACACGAGCGCTCGGCATTTTCAACTTTTTTGTTTTTTTAACGGCCTGGCAGTCGCTGCAATATTGGCCAACCTGCCTAAGCGGGAATGCGCGTATTGACAAGCGTGCGCAGGGGCCTCTGGGCGGTCGTCGCGAGGCCCGAGCTCATGGGTGCACTCGGCAATTTCTCTGGCATTTTTAACTCCGGAGCCCCAAAATTCCGATTTGCTAAACAGCTTTGCTGTTAAAGTTCACTCGGATCTCACGAAAGTTGCAGCATTGTGATAGCTTTTACACGCATGACATTTACTGAAAGAGAAAGTTAACATCAAGACGCTGATGTGTAGTTGTTGTCATCAGCTACCAATGCGTATTTATCGTCTGGTGAAGGGATACCTATTCATTATGCTCAGCATGTAAGGTTTCCTTACTTCGCTAGTAAAAGCTACTTTGTGCGATGCGCGAGACATATTTCAGTAGCCTTTGTTGCCTCCGATGGTTGCTATGCAACGCAGCCTATTAGCGTAGATACTGGGAAACATTTGTTCATCGTCCATCGCCCCTTCTTGCCATGACCCAACGCTTGTGGTTCACCGTAGGCGCTTTCAGGGCGCAGCCCTTTGTCGCCCGTCTATGGGCTGAGCCACGTCGCCATCGTCTCTGGCCGAGCGAACGATGGGAAGACCGACGAATGAAAGAAAGCAAAGGAGGAGAGTGTCGCGATATTGGGAGGGGAGGTCCGTTCGCAATGGCGGCGCGAGCCAGCGCTCTCCGAAAGTGTGTGGCGGGGAAAGGGAGGGTACAGTATGCTGTATCCGCACGACGCGCTCGACGGCGCGATGCCTGGCGACGACGAGAGGGAGGCGTGCTCGTGTCTATGATGAGCCTTCGCTTAAGAAGCAGTTCACGGTACCTTCCTGAGATGCATTTCCCCGGACGACTCCGAGGCTCATCATCGCTCCCGTCGAGAGAGCCCACGAGTGCTGCCTCAGAGCACTGCTGCGGCGCCCTAATATCGCATTAAGGACTCTTGTAATCAACAGCCAATTTTTCTTACGGCTGTTCCCCTCCTCCCTCCCCTTCTTCACCCCCTGCGAATTCTTGCTTTTTTTATTATTACAATTGAGATTTTATAACAAGACAGTACATGAATGATACTCTGATTGCAATTCTTTCCGTTCGGGAATTCTGAAACTAAGGACATTTGCGCCAACACGCTGCGACGACGCCATTAAAGGAGACTAACGACACAGCAAACATACTAAATGCCGCATACCGGTTCGCCGCTGTTTTCCGCTGATCTCTGTAGACCGGCAGAGACGAACATATATTCCGCATTTACGCACACAGTCTACACGCTCCGACAGTTAGCACAATTGAAGACGCAGTCTCTTGCAGAGAATAACGGCTGTGCTTGCTTTCAATTTTACCTTTTGTTGTCCTCTTTTGCCTTGATGCGTAACCAACCATCCGAACCATAAGAATATAAAGCATTCATGCAAAAAAAAAACTGGTTTATTGGTTGCACTTTGCCGCATCACTTGGTTTTCATCACAGTTCAGATCCTTTTATGACCCCACCGTATCATCTCGCGGTGTTGGCATTGAAGCCTAAGGCACTACTGCCGTGTGTTCAGTAGCATCTTCATATCGCGAGATCACATTCTCCAGGCACTGGTGTTTCGGTGGAACATTATGGCGTCTGGATGTACAAAAACTAGAAGGTAGAACAAAAATTGTACTGTTCAGTTTGTGTTTAGGCTAAAGGCTTGACTCGTGCAAATTGGTGCCAACGAAAAAGGCTAAATGAGTCACTTCCTCCTATATGCACGTTTGTCGAAATGAAGGGCGTTACACGGTCCCAGCTTTGGCGGTACTCGGCGACAAATGCTACGCCGTAGAAACCGATTACAATCCATCAACCTAACAAAGACACTTTCACGGATACTCAGTCAACAGCCCCTACGCAGCTCTCCAAATTTTGTAGCAGGGAAAAGAATGCATTCAGTGTTGTCAAGCAACCCTGGCACGTTAAAACTTCACTATAACACAGTACGTACATATCATTATTTTTAGTTTGTAGCAATAAATTTACGTATAACGCCATTTGCTACCAGTATTCGTAACACCAACTTTAACTGCCAAATTTTTCTAATAGCAATTTCTTGAAAACCGCTCTTTTCATGGTGAATGTATAGATCTGAGCTGAATACGTGGATGAGATAAGTGAAGCCTTGTGTGACGCGATGTAGATGGCAATGAAACAGAACTTAAATTACGCTTATACTCGTTATTTTTTCTATAGAATGCAAGAAGTAGAGAGGGCATACATTTTTTTGTTACCGTTTAGACGTTTCCAAACATAGACTGCAGGCAAAGAAGGCGCAAAGTGAGTAGACATGCCTCAGTTTGCACGACGCAACGTAAAGGTGGGCGAACATAAAACCTACTCTTAAACACTTGGTAGAGCCTGAAACCACAAAAAGAAGAAAAAAAATCATGATAACGCCGGTATCCCAGCACTTATTCACTCGGCGGCTTGTTAACAACAATAATTGCATTCTGCAGCACTGCACTTTATCATACACGCATTAAAACGTTAAAAGAGCGGGGGGCTGCCAAGATGAAGCTGTGCACTCGATATCAATAAAAAAAAACACCACACGCAAAAAACGCACCAGGCAAAAGCAGATGGAATATTAATGACACTGAGTACTCACAAAAACAAGGTGTGCTGTTGAACTTGACTAAAAACAACAAAGAAATATATGTGGGCAAGAAATAAACGTTGAACAATAGGAGATGTTTCACAAATGAAGCAAGGTACTGTATATTAAGAAATACTACACGTCTACATGCGGATAGAATTTATGTTCCATTCTAATAGCGGTAATTTCCGATATAAAATATTATCGCTCCAAATATTGTTTTAAATTTTAAAGGTTTTATTAACAGCAGAGCTTTTTAGGCCGACATAAATCCGTCCGGCGTACAGAGAAAACCACAATCGCACGTGATCGTTTGCCTCGCAGCGATTTGCCGTCGTCTCCGGCACGCCAACCTTTGCGCACTGAAGGAGGAGAACGAGTAAACATTTATTGAGCCCACAAGAGGCTGTTCTCTCCCTGTGGACTTTTGATTGTACCACAGGGTTACGCAAGGGAACGTGGACGCTCTTACCATGCCTACCACCTTCCCCATTTCGAATAGACCTTAAGCTCACCCTACAGAATAAATAATTATTATAATAATAATAATTGAGCAAAACGACGGGAGTGAGGGGTGGGGGCCAGCTTCCTACGTCCAGGAGGTAGCGAGCCTTTGCTGATTCCAGGGCTCGCTGCAACATGGTTTTATAGCGCTTCGATGTTGAGCTGGTCAGCGCAGACTCTCACTGCTCAGGGGATGCACAGGTTTCCGTGGGCAGGAGTAGACGAGGTGATAGGTTGTGAAAGGAGTGTTGCAGTGCGGGAAGTTGTAGGGATATGTGGATGGAGATATGTGTGCGAGAAAGTTGTGGTTGTAAAAGTTCAGTTTTTATCCTGCAGTAGATATATGCCTCGTAGTTATATATCGTGAAGGGGTAGGGGTGGATATTTTCTTCTCGTCGGGGTGTAATGTGACAATAGTAAGCTGTAGCATTTGTCGAGGGGTGCCAGGTGGGTAGCTTCACTGTCCGTGCCTCTCATGGTAGCTTGCGTTGAGGATGGGAATGCCCGTGAGTGGAGGTTAGCTAAAAAATACGGAGTACCTTGAGCGCGTGCCTCGCGGCGACCGCCTGGCGTCGCACAGGCTTGCGCGTGGGCTTACCCCACATCACGGGCACCGGCATTCGTCGTCTTTGTCATGTAGCGACCGACGCGCCATGGTCCGCCGTGCCGGAGACGATGACGATGAATCTATCAACCGGTGCCTTCAAGAATCCACATCTGGAGACGGCCTTTGGACCATCTGACGAAGAAGTGTAGGTCTATCGAGATGAGGACGCGAAAAAAAAGATTTTTCCTACACGGCTATGCCGTCGGAAGATGACGATCAAAGGGCTGAGGAGGATTTCTGCTAAATAAAACACTGTACATGCGGTTAGGGCTGTTTTTTTTTCTTGTAAAACTCCATTTTACCCTGTTTTTCCACCCCAAACATGTTGCAGGAAAATCGGATCAAACATAATTTCCTCTTGAATGGCACTTCTAAAAGTAGCGATCTGCCTTTCTCAATCACAGTGCTTGCTAGAAGCAAGCCCAACAAGCACAGCTTTCTTAATAATTGAGTATTGACATGACTCGGCTGCTCGCCGGCCAAGGCTGGCAACTGCTGCACTGCATTGTTGTGCCTAGCTGAAGAAAGTTCTGTGGTCGAGAGAACATTCCCCCAGCTTTGATACGTTCAACGATCAGGCATTTCTCGAATGGAGACCGGCATGTGGCGCATGCAGATGAGCATGTATGTAAAAAATGATGTGTAAAAAATTGATGACCACCTTTTTGTGAATAACTTTTTAAATTCTTTGAATTTATTGGTGCTTTCTACTGTCAGAATTTGTTATTCATTTGCAAATAAACACCAAATTTCTTCGGGCCATTTCTAGAAATCCCTGATAGCTCCCAACGTGCTCAACACTACAATCACTGCCTAGAGTGGCATATTGTTTTTATCTTTAAACAATCTTTTTCTACTGGCATCCTTACATCTGATTAGAAAATTAGCAAAGTAACACCTATGTTCCAGGAGGCAATTGTTGAGATTCCTCGAATTACTGTCCTATCGCACTAACTTGCCTAGCCTGTACATTACCGGAACATATTGTGTACTCTCACATCTCGCGTTGCCTTGATAACGACGACTTGCTTTACCATAAACAACGTGGCTTCTGCCCCTGGCTGTTAATGCAAACCCAGCTCTTCAAAGTTAGTACTGACCTTCAGCTGAACTTTGGCCACTCTTTGCAAACCGTCGTCATCTTTATAGATTGTTTGATTGTCAGGGTTACAAGCCAACGCAACGGAGGCAATAAAACGGACTGTAGTGGAGTGCTGCGGTATTATTTTGACCACCTGGGGATCTTTTACAAGCGGTGAAATCCCGTACGGACGGGCGGTTTTGCTTTTCACCTTCATCAGAAAAGCGGCTGCCGTGGCCGGGAATCGAACCCGCGTCCTCGTGCTCAGAAGCCTAACGTACGTCATCTTTATAGATTTTTTATAAGCTATCGAACGTGTTCCTCACCAAACTCTACTTTTCAATCTTCCATGCCTTCGTCTTGATCCGCACACGTTTTTGTGGAAGAAATCTTTTTAACCAACTGTCTTTAATTCACTGTTATTACTGGCCATCCTTCATCTCCTAATAAATTTATGTGGGGCGCTCCATATGACCCATTTCTGTGTCTGCGACTGTTTTTACACTATATCAGCGTAAGCCCACCTGGCATTTCTTCAGCTATGCGCCTCTTCTCCGACTATTCCGTAATTTATCGTCGAATAAGCAATAGCCAAGATCCAACCCTGCTACAAAATTATTTAAAAACAACAGATTATTTAAAAAAATCGCGCGGTCTTTGGCTAATGACACTCAACTTATCCAAATGTGAATGAATGCATGTAACGCGTAAATGTTCTCGTCTCAAGGAAAGATTTACATTAATGTCAGCCTGTCTTTCACTTGTAGAATAGTACCAACACCTGGAAATTCTGCTAACCACAAATCTAATATAGTCCGACAACATACTAAAACTGGCCGAAGCATCTTAAGCGCTCGGTTACATCAAAACGAACCTTCCATTATCGTCCCAAACCATCCGAGAAGCGACATACGAGTCCTTTATGCGAACTGAGCTAGTGTACAAACCTACTATTTGGAACCCTCATCACTCTTACCTCATCAATGCCAGAAAATCAGTTCAATGTCGCACAGTCCACATCATCACTTCTAACTATGATTGGCATGTCAGTGCCACCGACATAATAGCATCCCTCTCTCCAGTCCCTGGCACATAAGCGTGAAATTGGGCAGATATGCCTCTTCCACAAACTACTATCACTTCCATCACCTCCGCACTTAGATCCTGCTCACACAATTCCATGAGCACCCAACCATGGCATGGTAACCAACGCATTTAATATGTCATTCCTACCACGTGCTATTGAACAATGAAACAAGCTGCCAGACTCTGTTGTCTCTGGACGCAATACAATTTAAAGTGTTGTGGCAGTATCACCCCAGCCTTTAATTTCTAATCTTCCTTGGGGCTTGCCACCTGCTTCCTTTTCTATTATCTTACTAATTTTGTTGTTGTATAGACTTTCTAAGAAATTGTATATGTATCGAAATGTATTTCGTTTTGCGCAACACTGTACTACGACGATTCTAGCCCTTCCCCCCTCCCGTATGCAATACCCCACTGGGGCCCTTAAAGGGACACTGAAGTGATATGTAAACATTGCGGGATTACTAGCGCAAATTGTAGCCCGGAGTCCTCAGGCCATGTTTCGACCACTCTGGGCGCGTTTACGCGATTTTATTTAGTAGAAAAATTAATTCGAAAAATCTGTCCTCCTATCTTTACGCTCGCCAATTTTCTGTGGCGTTTTCATGTGACGTCAGCAGGAGAGGAGCTGGCAATTGGCTGCGCTACTGCAAGGCTCGCCGACCTTCCGCGATTGAGTCAGTCGGCCCAATGTTTAGTCCACCGGCCGCCGACGGGTCGTCGCCATTCGCTCGCTCAGTTGAAACTAAGCCACAAAACGTTTGTGAATGGAAGAATGGGCCTTTCTTTACTTGGTTAGTTTGTACACTGTATCTAGCTCCAAGTCAAGGTCGCTTCACACAAGCGCTGCACAAGCGCACATGCGACGCTTCGCTGACTGGTACGCCAGTAGGAAAATATAAGGCCTCTTGAAGGCGGGAGAAGAGTCAGCGAAGTCAATATAGATACTAAGGAAATAAAATGAACTGATATTTTTACCGTACAGCGTAAAACTAGGGTGCGGGAAGCACTTTTTTGCGCTGGCGAACAAGCACAGCGGTCAGCAGCACGACTCCGCATCTGCGAACGCTTTTCGGTCTGAGAAAAGCAATTGCTAGACGTGAGATATTGTGGAAACTTGGGGGATGCTTACTGCACGAGCGCAAAACAACAAATAGTCAAACAAGGTGCTTGGAAAGCTAAAACTAAATAAAAGTGTAAACTGGTAATACATTATATACCTTATATTTCCATGGCCGGCAGCGGACAACTGTCGCCTCTGTAATCAACCAGAGACAATTGATCATTGTTTTGTGTTGTGCCGGGACGCTGTGTTCTTCTGGAAAGTTTTGCAGCGGACACTAAAAAAGGACATCGACATCACCCCGTACACCATTCGCTTCCTGCCATTTGAAGATGTTAATCGGGTGCCATATGACGTTTTCGTTCTCCTAGGATTGTTTAGCTTGTGGAAGTGCCGTATGACTGATCGGCATGCGGAACCCCCTAGGCCGACCAAGTGCATTTTTCGGGAACAGGCGGCGTTGGTGCGGAGCGTTTATGCTGCGCAGACTGATCCACCAGAGTGGCTGCCTCTTTTGGATGCGTGCGTTTGCTTGCCTGAGTTTTGATCTTTGTTCGACTGTCTGTTAGTGCTTAAATTGTGTGTTAAGTGTCTGGTCTTTTGAAGTTTTCTAACATTTCCATGCATTAAAGAAAAAAAAAAGTCGCTTGTGGCCGAGTGGTTTGGGGCGCTAGGTATGTCAGCGGAAGTGTTTTGAAAGTTACAAGTTCGAATCCCCGCGAGTACTTGCTTTTTTTTATCAGTTAACTTTTTCGTTTTCCGCCGATGTTTTCTGTACTGATTTCGCCTTTTTTGGGCCGCAACGTTAATTGCTCCACAAACTAGTTCACAGAACGCGCGCAGGCTGGCACTGGCGCGCTAGCGAGTTCTCGTTGGCGTCCTGTTGCCATAAGCACTGACTGCTTGCGGGCAGTGGGCACAGGCCAGAATCAACAGACCCAATTGGCCTGGTGCGAACACGCTTTTTACGATACAGGCATGAGTGAGGCAAGCTCCAAATATAGGGGACACGCGCATGGCATTTGAGCGTCTGCGGGGGCGAGGAGGGCGTTCATGCACTGCGTAGGTCTCGGCTAGTGAATGCTACGACTACAAGCCGTCCTGGGAGGCTTATCTTGTGCATTTTACAGCCGACAACATGGCAGAAGCGCAGTACGATGATTACTGAGATATTGAGAATGCCCATCCAACAAAGCCATTGGTTATGTTTTACAGAACCGAAACCGAAACCGAAACTTGTGTGATTGCTAACCTTGGGCAGCGTTTAATCACGGTGCCACCTCCTCCCAACGTCACAGACTTAGTTGGTGCGGCCGCCGCAAACCGCGCATGGTAGTTCTTCTTCTTTCGCGCTTTGTAAAATAATTACCGATTTGTCAACCGGATAAACGATGAAAAGTGCGCTAATTTGAGCCAGTCTACGCAGTGCAAGCAGAAACGGGAGCTTGACAAATTCACTTCAGTGTCCCTTTAAGGGTTGAATAAATTATAATTGCCAGCTTGAACCAAACACCAATTTCAACGCGTTCAAGTTAGAAAGCTCCTGATACCTCCCAGGAAAAAAAAACTGAGGGTATTACATAGTACGCCAGCAGATTTATCCTGAGAAAACACGGAATTCGGAAAACATTTCCACAAAAGCTGGATTTCTCCGTTATTATCACTTTGAAAGCAGCGGATGTTTACCGGCCCTCCCGCCCAATATTAAAAATATGTAAAAACCGACAAAGGACAACACCATACATAGTTTAATGCTTTTTACTTCACAATGCCGCCCAAAATGCCTTTGCACCGTTGGGGTTCTGCTGCTCTTGGCATCCGTAGTCAGTGCGGAGTGAAGCTTGGTCTACGCCCAGCTCTGCTGCTTCTCCAGCCTTGCATCACTATAGTGCGAACTGCGCCAATTTTACTGGTCATTTTTATTTCTTTTTGTGAAGTAATTTCGCACTCGATATATGCGGTGATCCATTCCACCTAGTTCGAGGTTTCTCCTAAACAAGGAGTCTGAATTCTTAGTTGTAGTGCGAAATTTCACTCAGAATTTTCCTGTGTAAAGCGACAAAACGCGGGGTTACAACTTCGGGAGCTGTGTTTTTATACCGTCATAACAAAGCAAAAGCACCTAAAAATGAAGGACGCTCACACTAACGCGTAAGACTTGACGGTACCGAAGCTGTACGCAACCACCACGACCACCAGGAAGGCTTAACTCGACAATTGTCACCGATTTGCTTCTTCTTCTCTGCCGCAACGACCTTTATTCTATCATTGTTGCAACAAGTGTGAGCTTCTTTCATTTTTAACGTGATAGCGCTATTGGGCTCATTTCTCGATTTTGCCGCGCCCGCTAGCCGTCCACTATCAAGTGCCCACGGAAATACGTCACCACTGCCAACCGGAAACTGGTTAACTGGAGGGTAGCAAGCAGGGTAATGCTACTGCGGCGGATGCTATGACAGAAAAGGGGCGTGGTGATTCATGGCGCATCGCGTCTGCACAATGAGTTTGTTCTCCAGCCGTTGGTGCATGCCCCGATGAGCCACTGTTGACATGATACCGTTACTGGGCTCATTCGGCGACTTTCCGTAAAGGCTAACTGTCTGCTATCAGCCGTGCTCATGAAGAGACCACGGAAGAAAGTGTCCCCGCAACCGGGAAGTACGTCTGCGCACCCAAAAGAACGCTCGCGCCTGAAGCTGTAATCGGGCGTAGTTGCTTAAAACCGAATGTGGAAAGGACAAGGCAGGCCCGTATGCCTGCTGACAATGATACTGCTTCGCAGAAGACAGAAAGGATACGTGGTTTCGTCAATTGCCGCTTCTGCTCACTGAAGCTCCTTCGCCCACACAAAGCCGTTGTTTCTAGTTTTGTTAGGTTAGAATTCAGCGCTCGGAGAGCATGAATGGCGATTCCACGCAGCTCAGTTCGAAGCTTTCCTTTGCCGACGAGGTAACGCTATCGCGTCTTACATCTTAAGATGTAAACGTAGATGTCACCTGCAACTTGTTTGGAAGAGATAATCATTGGAAATCACCATACATGGGCGTATGCTATGTCTTTCTCGTTCCGGGCAAGTGTTCCCATGATTACGGTGAACGCTGGTCTTGCTCGTTACAAGCCAGTGTTTCCACGCTCACGGCGACTGCTTCGGTGTTCTTTTTTTTTTTTTTTTGCCCAATTTTTGCCTGCACCCTATGTAGATATGCTTGGCTTGACAAACCTCTGCCGGAGACGCAGGGCGGTCGCCGCAAGGCACGCACACACGAGCGCTCGGCATTTTCTTGGTTTTTTATACTGTCGGGCGATCACCGCAGTCTTGTCAAATCTCTCTAAGTGGGTATGCCTCGCTTGACAATCCCGCGCCGGGGACGATGGGCGGTCGCCGCGGGGCACGCACGCACGAGCGCTCGGAATTTTCTTTTTTTGAATGCAGAGACGTTCAGGGGCTCGCCTTGCCGTCGTAGCTCACTCGCTGGACCCAAGTAGAGCCACACGGCGTTCCGTCGTAAGGGCTATTATCGCGGCGTAACGCAAAGGCTTCGAGAGCCAAGCCGTTGATAGTCATAAGCATTCAAAAATTGTGACCCGCTGGCGCTTGTCATACATATTTCCTTTGTTCAGCGCAAAAAAAAAACTGTATGCACATTTGGGGCTTAATATACGCAATTAATCGGCAGGGCCCGCGTTCAGTTAGTTCGGAACCCTCGTTGGGTTAGTTTTCTCGATAGTAAGCGAACCAAAGTGGCAGTGCAAAATCGGCCCATGCGGGAGGAAAGCATGCCTAGTAAGAACAAAACTCGCGCTGGCGCGGTTTCAGGCCCATGGTCCACGAGCACTGCGAAGGCAGAAAATTTTAATTGAACTGGTTGGTAGCAGTGAGCGGATAACGGTGCTACAGCCCATTATGGCGAATACCTGCTCTGCACTTTCGACAGCTTTCACACTGAGTGGAACGGCTGTAATTTTTTTGCAACTTCCAGTGGTCGCCGCAATCTTGATCAATCGTCGTAAGTGGGTATGTGTGGCTTGAAGAACATGCGCAGGGGATGCTTGGCGGTCGTCTCAAGGCACGCACACGCGACCGCTAGGCATTTTTTTTTTATCTTCTGTGCGGTCACCGTTAGGCCCGAGCAATTTATTTTTATTTTTAGCTGCGTACACAAGAAATTACGATTTGCTTAACAAGTTCACTATTAGAAGAGCTTGTTGTAATGTCCATGATTCGACAACAAGTTGCAGGAACTGCCTTTCTTAATCACAGAAGACGTGTTTAACTTATTTATAATTTTATGATTTACAATATTTGTATTTAAGTTTTTATATGCCGAGTGAAAATTCTTGCTCACAAGCAGATGCTCCATAGTGCAGAACATTTCGATTTTTGACACTACAAAACGAAGAAGGCTGTTGCTCCTATTTATCAATATCTCCTCTCTCTTTCTTTGGGGTGCAAGCGCGAAACGTTGCCCAAGATCAGCGGCAAGGTAGCGAAGGCCACCCGCCTCATACACCGAGTCTCAACGCGCAGAGCGGGAATGAAAGAGGATAGCCTCGTGCGCCTCGTCCACTTCTTTGTCATAAGTCATATAATGTACGTGGCTGCCTACCACAACTGGCGGCTCACGGCACGCAACAAGATCAACGCGCTAATACGCAAGACTTACAAAACGGCGCTGGGCCTCACGGAGACCACGAGCACGGCACGCTTACTTCAACTACGCGTGCACAACACCCTCGAAGAGATCGATGAGGTGCAGCTGACTGCACAGCTAGAGCGCCTCTCAGCAAGCAACACGGGATGCCAGATACTCAGGACGCTGGGATAAAATCTCTGAGCACCGGTCAGGCAGTCGAGTGAAATCGGCGAGGATGCACGGGCCCACCCCACATACAAGTGGGCCCGATCCCCATGAACGTCCACCCAGAATACAAGGAGCGGCGAGTGGCGTGCGCCAAGACCCTCATCGTGCAACACGACAAGGACGAGCACGCGCGTTACGTCGACGCGGCGGAGTGCCAACAAGAAAGTTTCGTCGCGGTGGCCGTCAAGGGTGCCACGGGTACCACGACAGCGGCAGCCAGCCTGCAGTGCAGGGGCACCACGGACGCCGAGGATGTCGCCATCGCTCTGGCGATCTCCGAGACTGAGTGTCGCACCTTGCTCAGCGAGTTAAGAACCACCGTGAGCAACTTCGCCAAGGGTCGAGTGTGCGCCCCGGCAGCCGCCCCCATCAGAAAGACCAAGCTTGAAGGCGGAGAAGTCCGCATCAAGTGGTTTCCTGCGCACATGGGCGAATGCGCAACTACGTCCAACCGCCACGAGACGGCTCACTCGGAGGCGCGTGCACTTACCTTCCGCTCCCCCGAGACCGACCGTCCGTGGTGGTTCGAGAGCAAAGACCGCCTAGCAAGCTACACCGAAATCACCAAGGCTTATCGCCTAGCTCGACGGGTAAATACACCCCCCCCCCCCCCCCCCCACTTACCAAGGACAGAGCCGGGAGGAAGCCGTGTTGCTACGGTAGCTCGAAACCGCATCCATCCTCGCGCCTCCAACGCTGCACCTGTTATACCCAGGACTTCATTTGAGCGGTCTGTGCAAAATGTGTAGTGTGTCTGGGAGACCAATGGCACATCCTCTGGGATTGTGTCGGGTTTCCAGACGAAGCGAATACAAAGAATTATCCGCCGAAACTCCAAGAAGCAGTGCGCAGTAGAAACAAGGACGTTTAACTTTGGGCCGTCCAGCAGGCCCGGGTTACGCTCGAAATACACAGACGCGGCGGCCCGGCAACGGGGTGCGTTGGCGCTGTGCAGAATAACAGAAAACCCTAAGCCGAAGCCAGGCCCGCGTTGCAGCGCGCGGAAACCGTCGTTTTGCAGTAATCAATAAAGTTATACCTAACCCTAAACTTTTGCTGAAATAGCGTCTGCTAATCTTCGTCCGCTAAACGCAGAACCAGCTTAGCGTAAGGCGCATGCGCACTGCGAACCACACAAAAAAACAGCGTTCACTAACTGACTGCCTACGGCTGCGTAATTTATTCTAAAACTCTCAATTGACCCGCATTATACTCTGTAAATGCCAAGGAGGCTGCAAGACATCTAAAACGGTGCTTTGGATTTGATGTTGGGGTTCAACTTAACGGTAAATACCCAAACGTGCCTAATGAGTTTTATTGCTTTCTTTCATTATAAAAATACAATGTTTTGGTTTGGTATGCGGACAAATTTTAAAGTGCCTAGGGTGTACGGGAAATGATATTCTTAAGGGCCAAACAATCTTCGAGTTATCTCCCCTTGGTGGAGATGTATCTATCGGGAACTGTGATCCCAAAAAAAGTACTCACGTGGTTACAGGTGTGCTAACCTGCTCTTTGGGTTTTATGTAAGGGCTAAATATGCCCATGCACCTAAATGCAAGCTATGTGAGACAAATAAGCAATTTTTATTCGCACTTGGCAGAAGCAACAGTACTGCATTTTATAAGCCTGCCTGTTGATCAATTATTATTCGTAATTGTGCAGATAAATCTTGTAGGTTAAACGGCAGTTTTTTATACTCCATATCAATTTTACGGGTCGATTAACAAAATTGCAGTTCCAGGTTTAACGTTGGCGAAAACATGGTGTTATTAGTGAAGTGCACGACCGTTGGGGTCAAATATCCGCCATTCCTACGAAGCATGATGTTGTAAAGCGCTCTCCAACCTACCTTATACCTAGGAAGTCAAGCGGATGAACATGACAAGTTTTCAGGGGAATGATAATTTTGTTAAATAACAAGACACTCAAAGCTATTTATCTGCAACCACCCAAGTGCCGACTTAACCCTTTGAAGGTCAAATGTTTTCACCAAATGCGACCTCCCAGGGTCGATGTTTTTGCAGGTTTAAATTGTTCGGACGAATCAGTTAAAAAAAAATTATCCTAATTTTTTAGGCTGAACATAAAGTGAGAAAAAATTGTTTGTTTTGTTACATACACGTGGTTAATTTATGAGTAGCAGGAGAAAAATTACAGAAAAATCTTATACGGAACAATATAGCCTATATTTTGAAAGGGCAAGAAGCGGGAAGTACCCGGAGGACGAAACCGAAACAAGCCACTGTGCACCCTCGCACGACCGGATTCGCAAGTGATAGCCGGCGCTGGGCTGCATTAAATCAAAAGAGAAGAAAAGAGGAGCTATCGCTGCTAGAAAACAAAAAAAAAAAATTCACGTATATCCGCAGCGTGGCAACCTATGCCAAACGAGAGAAAGGGTCGAAAAAGGCGCGCCTTTAAAAAAACAAGCAATGACGTACATGTACGTCATTGCCCATTTTTATGGTGTTTGCAAGGGACCTACACGTACGTCATTGACCCTGACAACAAATAATTTCAATTCTATTCAAGCGTACGTTTCCTACCACAGAACTATAAAACGTATAACTAGAAAACATAGAAAAGGAACTTCGGAATCGTGGATACGATTTTGAAATAGATTATCGCCACGGTAGTTCCAAGCAAATAAATGTTAAGAAAACCGACCTGTTCTGTGATTGCGAGCTTATGCTAAACAATATCCAGAAAACCTCAATAAATGATCCGAACATGTCACCAAAGAAACGCGAAAACGAATTACACCATTCGTTCTTTGAAACTAGTTGAAAGCCACCATTCCGGTAACAACCATGTCCATTAAGCGTAAAGGAGAGACAATTAGGTCACGACACACCGACAAAAAATATGGAATGATTGTAACTCACGACCAGAAAAGTTGCACTACACGTGCTACCCGCCGCGGTGGCTCAGTGGCTAAGGCGTTGCGCTGCTGAGCACGAGGTCGCGTGTTCGATTCCCGGCCGCGGCGGCCGCTTTTCTGATGGAGGCGAAAAGCAAAAACGCCCGTGTGTACGAGATTTCGGCGCACGATAAAGATCCCCAGGTGGTCAAAATTAATCCGGAGCCCTCCACTACGGCGCGCCTCATCGCCTGCGTTGCGTCGGCGCGTTAAACCCCTCAATCAATCAATCAACTACACGTGCTTATAACTTGATGAAGTATACAAGTTTGCTCTATTTAAGGCCGCTGACCAGAAGTGAGACTTGTGAGGGGCTTTTTTTTAGCGGGCCAGATGCTGGCCCCACGAAATTGAAGGAGTGACTGCTCTAGTTTAGCGACATATAAATACAGCAACGGCGGACACTGTATAGATCGAATGTGGAAGTTTCTGATTTTCGTTTTTAAATTTAAAGTGGGAACGTAGCTTTGTTGTTTCCCACAGTCGTCACATCAGCGTCGTTACGTGTATGACACCCCGGACAAATTGACCAGGCGGGCACTGCGGTCAAGAGGGTAGAGGGACTGGAGGGAACTTATGCGGTCACAAGATATGAGGAACGAACAGTGAATGGTTGTCGTTATTACCGAAGGCTCAGTAATCTTAATCTTAATATCAGTAGTCCTAATGGCGTTGATAGTGCCAATGAGGAACAAATACTGGTTCATCTCTTGGTGACAACACGCCTTCATGCAGAATTATGTTGACAGAGGAAGGCTGGAGAGATCCTAAAACAGAAAAAGAACATGCGGTGACTTTATGGTCTCTTGAGTGGCGAAATTTAAGGAGAAATGTCCTTCCGGGCATGTCGTTTCCACCGCAAGAAAGAACCCCGCAAGGACTCGTTACTGGAGCCAGTCAGAGGTTGCCGGGGCCATTTCTCGAAAATTCTTGGGCCTAGAGAGCAGCGGTGCCGTGCAGACATTCGGACTAATGGCCCTCTGGCGTCCTTAGCTCTAGAAGTACGGTTGAATTTATCTTGTCCTCCATTACCGCGGACATCTCCAACCATAAAAGAACAAATGTACAATTACAATCGATAAAGACCCATCCGTTTGCTTACCTACTGACGCGGCGCTTACACCATGAAGGATCCCTGTATTTTGTAGTGAGAGACATACGCGTTTTACCGCTTATCGCAGGCACGCTTAAGCATTTCCCACACAACATTACCCAGGAACGCAGCGTTCTAAGCTATACATCCATTACCAAAGTCCGTATTTTCAGTTGCAGCGAATAGACAGGATGTCCAAGGCTACACAGCCATCACCAAAGCCAGTGTTTGTGTTGCATTTAATGGAAAAGACAGAGAAAACTCGAAGTCCATGATGCAGGGTTGCGAGGAAACGAAGGGAGGAAAACAAAAGAAGGGGTATTTTTCACCACACGCATGGCACAACCACATACAGATACATTATAGGGCAGTCCCGAATTCAACACTATTATGGGATATTTTCCTCTCATGGTGGTCAGCGCGATCGGAAACAACACACAAAGAAGAGAATAGACGACACATGCGCTGTCTAGCAACAGTCTAGCGCTGTCTAGAGTTGCTAGACTGCGCCTGTGTCGTCTATTCTCTTCTTTGTGTGTCGTTTCGGTTCGCTCTGACCACCATAATGCTATCCACCTCGCCCAATTTGCTACCTTATATTTTCCTCTCTTTGAGAGCTATGGAAAAAGACCTATTATTATTTTTGCGCTGATTTTGAGGCCTGTTCAATATTTAGGACTTACTAGTGTCGCCGACAAAGGTGTGACGTTGACGTTGAAGGTTTTTTCCCCTGAATAACTGATATCCTCATAGTCTGAAATATGACTAAAAATAGGCGGGAGATCCTGACAGGATTTGTGGGTAGTATTTTTTTTTTGCTTTAAATATTGTAACCCTAATAGGTCCTAAGGTAATTGCAATACACCCTCATAAAATGGTCAAAAAAGCACACATGCCCTATTTCAAGCAGGTGCTTTTGCTATTATTTGTAAAATAAATACCAACTTTACCAGTTCTCTTTGCCTTGAGATGCGGTGATGCATTGAAAGTACAAAACACGTGCAAATTTTGTCACCAAAAATACGGTAGATGTTAAATTGGTTCAAACATCCTCAGCAGCAATTCTAGCGTTTCTAAATTAACATTGAATTGTTTAGGAAACGTACTCTCAAAATATAGGATGTACTTACATTCTAAGAAAACCAGAAAATAAACCTAAGTAGCGATGTGATTCTTGATTTCTCGGTAAATTGAGTACACGACGATGAGGGGCCAACTGATGAGTGTATCACATGCGGCATACGGCTGGCACTTATGGCGGCATGATTAGGCTTAGAGGTTATAACTGACGATATGAAGTTCTCCCCGCGGATTTTTTTTCGCGACGACGTACAAATTATGGTGAAAAAGTAAGACTGAAATATTGGGCAGTGACCTCTACCAAACGCGACTACACTAAGAGAGAACTGCGAGGAACCAGTGACCTTAAGTTTTCCGGTGTCCTAACGTTCTTAAATGCAAACATAATGCCAATACTCTGGAGACAACTGTGCACGAGCACTATGATTATTTTGGTGTGTGAATTGTGACGGTCTGCGACTATAATATTTACACAAATGCCGGTTGCTGCTGATCGAAGATGCCTGCCACACGTAGAAAGAGGCTGATCAACCACATCAATGTAAATCCTAAAAAGATGGGTGGCTGTCCAGTGTCTACTCATACTAGTTATCCCTCCCCTTCAGATAAAGTGGAATTTTCTGCGATACCGGGGTCGACAGTACGTGCTCCCACCATGTGTTCATACAATGCGTGCGGTGTCACAGGGGACTGGGATGTCACCTTGCTCCCCGGGGGGTGAGGAGGGTGTACCGTGCTGGTGACGTCTCAAACTTTCGTCGGGTAAAGGTAGAAGCTTGTCTATACGATTCCAAGGATTACAGACATTATCATTAACAGAGTTTATTGAAGAAAAAAACTGTGGCGATTACGTTAACCAGGAAGAGCCACGTCCTGCCCTATGTGTTTCTCACTTTTCATTAGGGGTTGACATTGACATCATTGAAAATGTAACTGAGACCTGAAACGGGCAGAAGAAAGCTGACACCAGCGCTTATTATCAGGTGAAGAGTTTAATTTCAAAGAAAACAGTCATATACTCCATCATAGCAGTTATCTTCGTGGGTGTTCTTTTCCCCGGGGCTTCTCCACAAAGCCGCAGCAGCGCTGAGGATCTCACCCCGGGTATCTTCAACCGACAAACTCAGCTTCCGATACAAAAACTGTACATTTATTTACAGCCCGGCGGGCGGCTAAAAAACAGTACTCGCGCGGAGCCCGAAGACAACGGGCCGAGCTCTCCTGCGCCCGGACCGCGTGTCTCTTGTCTTCATCCTCCCTCCACCCTGCCGCTGGGGGCCAGAGAAGAGGGAAAGCGAGTCCTTCGTGGGGGTCCAACCACATGTGGTGGCCATTAGCGCATCCCGTGTGAGCAGGCGCGACCTTCCTCGGAATGCACGGTGTTTCAAGGCGCCGCGCGACACGTGCGTTTCATTTGTGCAGTGCTCGTCCCACGGCCCGCACCAGTTAGTGCGTCGGAGCGCCCGACAATAGCCTAATTTACAGGCAATTGTGTCTCCTGCTCATGCGAATAAGGTTTATTCATAACCCCGTACCTATCCTTTTTTCACGAAGTAACATTTCCTCCTCAAAGATGCTGTGAAGCTCAGGCAACCCTCCAGCGCCACTTACGTTCAGCAGCCAGTTAAATATATCTTGTCATCATAAATGATTTTGATAGATGCTGGAATGAAATGAAATAAAGACTTTATTGAATGCCTGCTACAGGCACAGTGTGTTCACTGCGTCCGGACATAGCCACTCGTCGATCCCGACGTCACCCCAAGTCGGATGACCCCTTCGCTATTCGCTACGGGGTTGGACGCCGCTACACCGTAAGGGAGGGCGTCGCCCCGCAGCTTTCGCTCCGGTGGTGCTTTTCGAGGGCCGCCAAAACCTCCTGTACGGCTGATAGTTGAGTGTCCTTGTCGTAACGGCGCACTGCTTCTAACGACTATGTCACGCATGTTGAAAAGAAGGCCGTGCTGAAACGGTATACCTAAGTTTGTCAATAGGGAAGTCAATACATAAAATAAAATTATTTTCTATAAACATGCACAAGTGCAATTCTGAAGTATGCTTCTGTCTTCGGCTACCTGTATACTCAGCTTAATATTACTCAACTTGAAAATACTTAGCTCAAACCTCAGCGCCTATGCGAAACTGTTACAAATGGAAAGCCTATCCCAGTAACGTATTATGCCGAGCGTCTCTTTAGACAGCTTCGCCTCAGAGGACATCCCCAACGAAATCAGCACTTTCACCTTTTTTACTGAGATAAACATACAGATGGTAAAAAATGACACTTCGAGCATACCACTAGGCTAATAAAGTATTCGTAACAATAAGAAAATTAAAGATTTTTAAAACTGAGGCTCTGATACGTTCAGCAGGCTCTTTTAACATGCGAATTGAATAGACTACCCGTTGATATTGTAAAGTGTCAAACTTATTTATCTCCTCAATAAAGTGCCATACCCAGTACGACACTCGGCGCTAGATTATGCCTTCTGTATAGTCCCGCCTCTACACCTACCGTTTCTGCCGGACACTGTACACTATTGATGCCCAATGCATTTTAAACCTTTGCATTTGGTGCCGCAAAATTCCCAGAGCGTTTAGGGCTGAGTTGATGTGCTATGGCGTGAAAACAAACCATATGGACTGATGTCTTGTACGTTCAAGCTTTTTTTCGTCACACTGGCATGGTAATCATATTGAGCTTATTTGTATGCTCTTGTCTGTGGATATACTTACTGGTTTATTTTAAATTACTGGGCTTCGTTTTTTTTTTTGCATCAGCTTCATTGTCCACTCATGGCGAGACTTCTTATCGGAACCTTTCCACACCAATTAACCGAACTAAACACACAAATGAAAACAAAAGAAAGAAAAAAAAGGAAGTAAATCAATCATCTAGATCAAGGCTAAGAAGTCAGAGCTTCTTCGCGCTGTTAAAAGCATATTCAATCCAAGCCTGCGATATGGCGGAATTAGCTATCCTGGGGTCTAGCTACAATACGGCTACGCTATACTGAACTTTTGGGGTAGAAGCGCGATCTTTACTTCACAGGCAAAAGCCTCTATGAAGATAAAATATTGGTGTTTATAATGCCCTCAGCCCTTGTTCTCCAGCAAACCCGTTTATTTGTTACTGAGAAATTAAGCAATTTCATACAAACTTTAAATAATCACGCTGCATTGTGTGTTTCATAACCTCAGAAATGACGCATCGAGGCCAGGTACTTAAAACCACTAATACTCAGCAAATGGCGAAATGTCTTTTTCTGGCCTGTTTACTGTCCGCCCAACTAAATGGCACAACGATAACGCTCAAGATCCAGTGTCCGTATTCGCTGGCTTATGTCTGTTTCGGTTAACTGTAGTCGTTTCGTGAAACATTCGTGAAACACGGACTCGCAAGAAAATGGCAGCGATGCCAGCTGGCCAGTGTCCTGCAAGGTAAGCTCAATGCGCCGTAAGGCTGTGAAGTGCGCAATACGCTCTGGTGCTTGTAGGTTTGCGTGTTCGCTCAAAACGTCAATTGTTTGTACTCAAATAAAAAGAATCTGCACTAAATTTAAGCGCAAATATCTGTTCTTGTATACGCACAATAACTTTGCAGTATGTGTTGGATTTTGTTGGTCTCAGCCAGTCACAAGGAGGTGCTCATAATTCGTCATACCTTGTCTGCGGAAAAGCAGCTGGGTTTTCGTTTCCAAATGAAGAAAAGCACGCGTTCGTTTCCAAATGAAGAAAATTGCGAGTACCAGTGGTGCATTAACTTTTTGCCTAAAATATACCTAACATTTCCTTTTTTCTCCGCAAAGTTGACACGATTGACATTTAGTGGTTCGGAAATGTTTTGCCCATATAAATTTTCTGGTTCAACGTTTTTTTTTAGCTAGTGGCCGGGCAGTTGAATCGGGGAAAAGTCACACCACAACATAAACGGACATCCCAAGCGACAGACAGACAGACAGACAGACAGACAGACAGACAGACAGACAGACAGACAGACAGACAGACAGACAGACAGACAGACAGACAGACAGACCAAAATTTTCGAGTTTTGGTAGCCAAGAAAGACAATCGTCTTTGAAACAGAAGAGGAGGCACGACATGTCCCCGGGTTGCCCCTTTCCATTATTGCGCGGGATCGATCTTCGTCCTTACTGTCGAAACTCTTGTTATCACCGGCGATGCACAATTGCAAAACTTTGGGTAATCCCATCATAAGGAACTCAACAATCTCGGCACACTGTAGGGTTTCCGCTGCAGAATGGTGGCACCTCTATGTTTTGCCTACCGGCAGAAAGGAATGAGATTTTCAACGAAACTTTTCTTTACAAAAACAAATATTAGCTTTTAAATTATGTAGTACATTTTAACATTTTCAACGGTGTTAAGCCAAAAAATAAAAATTGCGATGTGTATTTGACGCGAAATATTATTGTAAAGCTCGTTCCAGCAGTGGGCTTTTAAATAAACAGGTGGGTCCTCAATTTTCGGGATCGCCAGTTAAGAAAAACACGTTTGAAAGAACCTTCCAACCCAAAATAAAATTTTAGGCTTCCGCCTGTCACACCTTTTCGCGGTCCAACACTACAAATCGTACCAAGAGGGGCCGCGGAGCATTGCGGATTGAGCAAAATATATTTCCATGACATGGCTGTTGTGTAACTCGAAAATTGCAATCATTGGGCCCTTCAAAAGGCATTCAGCAATTCGAAAGCTCTCATGCAGTGAGATGTGTTCTAAGCAATTCAGCAGCGAGCAAACAGCATTACTGAATGCTTAGAGCTTTGCAAACGTAAGCAAAAGTTAGAAACACACAAAACGATTCGAAAGGGCATTTCATTGCCCCTATAAAAGTTTCCCCAGGACGAGTAGGCGACATCTGCTACGCCTTCTTGATAACGACACATGCCAAAGCTATCCACACAGTACCAATGGTTGATTACTAGACAGATAAACTTGTGTAGATTGCAATTCGCATATAGTTCCCATATTGTCGTTATACACCTTAATACTTAACAATATTGTGAATTTAAATTTTCGAGAAACCCCAGGAACACGACGCCAAGCCGAAGGAAGTACAACACAATTGAGCAGAAGTATTGTGCGATAAAAAAAAGATAGGCAGGAGGTAATCGGAAAGCATGATAACAATGCGAAAACCACACCGATGCGGGTGTTTTGCGAGCACAAATGGAATTGCAATACACCATTTTGTGCGCTTCGGAAGGTGGAGAACAGCTTTTTGCGACTTGTAATTACCATAAAAATGATACAACAATTCCCGCTTTTGAGGTTTGGGGAGTAGTTCCCTAACTTTAGCAGTGGGGGACACCTACGAATCAAATAAACATATTGTATGAAATAAAGGGACCACCCTATCAAGGTTGAAGGTCCATATACTAGGCAACAGGAACGTTTATTCGGCGAACAAGTAGCAACCGTTACGACAGAAAATGAAAACTTCGCTTATACGTTCCCTAGCTTTCGGAACTGCCCCTAACAGAGAATCTACCACTGAGTGTTGTAATTTTCGTTCGCGTTCTGAGGTATTTCTTGCGTGTTTATGTCCCCCTTCATTATCCAATAACCTAGCGCCTCAACTTACTTTGCACCAAAAAGGTATCAATAGACAAGACAGAACTACTACATATTGAATCTTTTATGAAGGTCATGGGCATAACAACTGTATTGTTCTTTGTTACGACAGTTTTAGGTGCACGCAATGCCTTCGTGGAGAGCTGCTCTCTCCTAACGGGAGGGCACCGAACATAAACACGTGATACAATAAACGTACGTTTTGGTATTAGTATACCTTGCGGCTTTTAGTTGTAGTACGCCAGGCTAGCACACAACGGAAGGAGCAGTGCAAGGTCATAGGCAGATTACAGCGGAAATAGTCAGCGCGAAGTCTTTATACAAGGAGGAATACACGAGGGGCCCTGCGGGAGCTGCTCTTTGAAGGACGTTTGTCTTCTTTTACTTTTTTTCCTTTGGCAGTCTTCGCGAGCTTTTTCTCCTTCATACAATGCCATTTATCTTTCTAGACTTCTCTACAACTTCCCGGCTGTCTGCGGTCCCTGACATGGTTTATTATACGGCCTTCTAGCAGTACGCCCTCATCCCAAGGGGCGAGCATTTTCTGGCACTTTTTTGATAGGCGTTTTACCCTCGTGATAAATAACGAGTACGCTTCCCACTCATGCTTTCTCCGATCATTGCACGCCATCTGCTTTTCGTCGCTGCGTTTATTTGGTATTTGCAGTCGTGTGGTCAAGCGCAGTAGATAAAAGACAAGAACAAACATTTTTGGGAGATGTGACGTGCGCTCATGCGAGTCATCATTTGTCTTTGCTTTATTTTTATGTTTTTGCTTTAAGTTCTCAGTTTAGCTGTTTCCTTCTTTCTTTAACCGCTTCTTTCGTTCGTCTTTTCTTTCATGCCGTTTTCTCATTTTTAACTACACGTGTCTTGTTTGCTGCATTTCTTCCGGTTCATTTCTCCTGTTTCTCCATTTTTTTCGTCTTCTCATCGTTTCGTCTGTTTTGCGTGCTTTTAAAAAATTATTCTTTCTTTCGAACAATTTAATTATTATTTTACTACTGACTCATGCTATGATTTTAAGTCCATTAGGAATTTATTGTAGGCCTCAATATTTCTTTGTTTTTTATGTTTTCTTTTTTTCCTCCAGCTATCTTGCTTAACTTTCATTCTGTTGCTTTTCCATGAACAGCTACAAAAGCTAAACAACGCTTGTGGGGGATTCTACTCATGTGGCACCTGCCGCGGTGAGTGGCTGGCTAAGGCGTTGTGCTATTGAATACAAGGACACTGGTTGGATCCTTGCCACGCAGCAGGTATTCTAAAGCGCAGGTGTAAAAATGGCACTTAAAAGATTCTTGGACATGCTTTGAAATCACGAGGTAGTGTAACTTATTCCGTTGTGCATCATGCACGCCTGTGTCATTATCCCGATGTACCGTAATTGCGACATTATGGCACCCCTGAATGTAATGCGCAGTAGATTTTAACATCCGGACACCACAAAAATAACTTGGCGAAATTTCTACCGTGTACGCAGAATAGTGCCCTGAACAGACGCCTCAAAATTGCTCATACACTGGCCCACGCTGTGGCCAGTTGAAGCCCTTCCATCAGCTTAAAACTTTAAAATGTGGTTCGTTTGTTTTCTCCAATTGCGAACAGCCGACGTTGGGACGCCTATTGCACGGGACGCTGCCCTTTTCCTTCTATTTCCTACCCGACGATTGCTTTGATTTTAAAGGGAGCATTGTAATATTACCGTCCTTTCGTTTTGATCTTTCCACTGAGGTTATTGGCCCAGCCATGCTTTGTTCGACCTTATCTGAAATGACCCCTGAGTGGCTACAACAAATTACAATAAATGAAGAACGAACAACGCTAATGAATTCCCAACTGGAGTGTGCTAGAGCGATACTGTTCGAGACGACTTGGTGATATCGATGCAATGTTGCCGGCCATCATTCAGTGGACCACTTCGTATCGGTTTCTGTTTTGAGGTTTATGAGTTTCGAGCCTGATTGTAATGTGGAGGTTCTTCTATCCCATATTCTCTTAAAAAAGTGCGTGTTATCAACGTGCAAACACGATAGTTTTGGGGCGTTATGCACGCAAAATATTGTACTTGCCTCCTCCACGGCACAAATATTCTTTGTACGCTGTTTCATTACAAACAATAAAAAGGGAAGGACGTGGTCTTTTCTAGTTTCCTCTTTGTCGGGTTAGCAGCCACGTCCACAACAAAACGGTTTTTCCGGCATCAGTGACTCCTTCTATTCATTATTCGTAAATTCCTGACGTGTGGGAACGGTATTGTTGGGCAATTCTTTTCATCCTAATTCAAATTAAGTTAAGATACCGTAAAACTATTTTATAACTTTGCGGGATCTCGAGTTATATTTTGTACAAAAGTTTTGAATAAAATATTTTTCTGTATTGTATGACTGATTCGAGATGCACTAGTAATTATTTTTTGTCACCAACGCCCAAGCATGATACCTCCCATGCCTTCACAATAGAGTTAGCCTTGGCGCATCAATTTTTAAATCCCTTAAGATCTTTCTATGACTCAGGAATTTGGCGGTCCCTCTACGCAAAATAAACTTTTTGACGTCCTAGTTCAGCTCTCTTTGTTTCCTATTACAAATCGCTTATATTTTAAAAACCATACTAAATTTCTTCATCCTCCTTGAGCGGATATTTATCACTGAGCTTCTTAAAACCGGGTATATTATTGTCCCACAACCGAGTACTGGTCAATTTATTTCTTTGCACTCCGGCTTCAAAACGTAGAAACCTGCGTTTAAGCCTCGCTACTAACAAAGGCGCTGCATTTTTCAGACCTGCGGTCAGACCTCCCGGTTCAGCATCAACGCACGCACACGTGAGTTTCACTTGGTTTGAATATGACACAAGGCGCCTTATACCTAATCCTGTTTGTTTTTTTTTTTCAGAAAGAGAGGTGCACCCATAAAATGACCAAGTGTCCTGTTTTTCTGCAGGTGAAAGCAGCTCTTGCTAATTTGAAACATGAGCCGCGCAATTTGGGAGTTCTTAGGCACGTATGTTCCTAGGGGAATGGAAGTGAGCCACAGCTCACACAGAGGCGAAGTGCCAAAGGGTAGCGAAGCCTTAGATAGTAAGGTCGGTTCCAAACAAACGGAGGTATACGGCATGTTGCATGCAGTGAGACTGGCCGGCTAATTACCACCCGGGGTAGCGAGAAAGCGGGAAACCCACGCGGAGCTCCGCAACTTGCCCGTAGGCCAGCAGTGACAAAGCAGAAAGAGAACGTAAGGTGGGCCAAGGTGTAGAGTTCCAGGTGGGGCAATGACGTATCTGTTTTCGCAGTGTTGGGTGTTCGTTTTCTCCCTAGAGCAAAGGAAACTGCGAGCCCCACCATCCATTGTTTAGCGTTAGCTGGAGGTTCATGGCACTGTATCAGTTTCCGCGCGATGGTCGCTGTATTCCGCCGCGGAAGAAGCGAGCAAGGTAACTTGAAGGTGCGGTCAAACCATCGGACACCCAGATGTGCTTTGAGCACGTTCGCTTGTAAAGATTTTTTTTCTCATTTAGATATGCTACAACACTAAGGGTGATGAGTTGTGGTCAGTTTTTTTGTAGCTGTCTTTGTTTTCGTCTTACTTGAATTGTTGTATAAGCGTTTGTCTTACATATCGGTGGTTGTTTTTGAACTTTTATCGTGACATTATATCTGTAGTTCAGAGATAGGGAACTTGTGTAGCCTACTGAGGTAAGGCAGTTGATACTAGTTTTTCACTATGTGTGTTTGGAGTAGCTAGCCTTTGTTATGCGCTTTGTATTTCAGCTCTCACGTGTTTAGTTATTGGTTCCGATACGCAGTTGGGTAAAGCTCACGGGCCGGTAGAGCACCTGCGTTCGGTGAAAGGGTCGAGTGACCCCCATTGTTCCTCTGGCGTGTGGCCAAGGTGAGCCAGGGAATGTACAAGTGGGGCCCCACCCTGTGCGTGTTTGGTGGTGTGAATGCCGTAGAGTTCGAACTCTCGCAATGTACCAAAGTGAATCCCCAGCCGTGTTGAACACATAAGAGATCCTGTTGTGCATTCTGGGAGTCGTGCGCGAATACGCGAAGAGATGATGAACTTTTTTTAGATGTTGTGTAACTGCTACAGAAGTAGCCGCATTTTGCGCCTTTGTTTTTGTCATGTGTCTGTTTCCCTTCTTAAAGTGAGAGAATGATTTTGCATGCGGTTGAAGTGGCATTGTGGTTAGTATTATTGCTTCGTTTGTTTCTTTTTTTTAGTGTTCGCATGAGTGTGCTGGGTATAAAGCGAGATCGCTGTTGTGTTTCGACGAGCTGAATGCTTTAGCCTTTTGGGGGGCTAGTGAGGAGCGTGTTGTTGTTTTCTTGATTTGGTAGTGAGTGTCTTCATGGACAGTTTGAAGTGTGTATTCTGTGTGCTGTATCGTCTTAGGGTACTGTAATCTTGAAAGGAATGCATGCAGCGTCTGTTATCTACAGCGGTTTGTCTTTTGTTTTGAGTTTTTTCGTAGTTTCCGAATTTCAGTTTTATTATAAGTTCCTCGGAGGAAGTTTATGTTGTATGTACAACTAGTGTACATACAACATTATTGGTGGGGAGTGGTTAAGTTCGGGGGTTGCATCGCCTAATTGCTAAGACTGGCTTGTACTGTTTTTTTCCGTTTCACTTTCGTAGAGGCTCGGAGTTAGTGTGGAAACCCTTTCTTCGAGTGCATTTTTTTTGTCCTTCTCTTGGTGCGGCGGACACCGCTTAGCGCTTCGACGGCGACTGGGAATCGGTTGGCCCTAATTCTCCGAAACATGCGAGGGGCTGGAGCCATGATATTTCGCAACGGGCGCATTCAGTGTCCAGGCTGCGGCGCGGGAACGGCAGCGCAGCGACCGGGTCATAAATCGCTGGGTGGACTCGCTACGAAGCGGCGGCAGCGGCGGCGACGGCTTTCTTTGAAACTGCAAGATTCTCTGTTTTGTTTTGCAATGAACAATTCGGGGATGACCGAAAACGGAGCGCCAACTGGACATAAATTCTCAGAACCGTTGGCCGCGGAAACGGGCATGCTGCGGTGGCGGCACCTTTGGTAAGCAAGCGGTGACACGCCGCAGGCGTTTCTTGGCATGTGGGGTTCGGGGAGTGTAGGCCTTGTCGGGCCCTTTGGGGCCATCTTCAAAATCGGTGTAACAACGCGCTAGAATTGCTTAGTCTGTTTGTTTTTCGTCTCGCCACTTCTGGCGCGAATCGTTTCCAAGTATTGGCGTCTAGTGGGCGTGGGGATGGGAAAGGAGTTCGGGACAAGGGGCCGGGCCCATTGCTTAATAATGAGCACAGCCTGTGGCAGCTGTGTGGCCTATGAATACCAAGATATTCTCATTATGTATACTGCTCTGTCTCTTTCGACCCGGAGGCGTGGTTTTTAATAAAACCAAGGTGTTAGGCGAAGAAGAGGGGGGAGACGTGATGCGTGCTCGTCTCGAGCTCGTCTCAAAATGGGTGCTGCGATGTCAGTTGTAACCTCAGCGTAAATATTGTAATAAAGTGTAAATATTGTGGAGTAGACTGTCGTCAGCTTTGTGCCTTCGATCAAAAAGCCATCATCAATGTCTGCATTACTGGCCGATCGAACCCATCGTATTTGGACCGCCAGCTGAGCTGAGGGTATCCCGGAATAGGGAAGCCCCCTACCGGACGATCTGCACCGGCTTGACGAATAAAGATTTATTCATCATCATCATCATCATCAACAACAACTCACATGTTTTAATTTAACTACTTTCATGTACAGTGATTGGGATCACATGTAATTTATGTGTTTATTTTTAGCATTCCATATCATTTTCTCCAGAAGAGGGCGATAATGCTTGTATTTCTTTCGAGTTAAAAGGCCCACTATAAGCTGAGCAAGCTTTTGTTTTACCAGAATGGTCGCGCTTATTGCAGCTATCGCGGTTTTGGTTGAAGGACCAACAGTACCCCATTTCCCCAGAAATAATTTATGCTAGCATTTCTCTCCGCCTTTTTGTCTTCATTCAATAATGGCATTTAGGCGCACGTCCGCAAACTGCACAGCGAGTAGGGGCCTGAGTTCAATCGATCCTCACCTACTTCCTGAAAGGCTGCCCTCATTGTATTCCACTTTTGCCGCAAAGATTGTCAGCCAATGAGATACGTTTTTCTAAAACCCTGTGGGGATGGCGCAGTACATGCTAAGTTCGCCATTAAGGCATGCCTTGTGCGCCGCTTATTGCGAAACCTCCGGGGTTTTTCAGCCTCCGGATCAATAGGGCAAAACATATACGAGCAAAGCTGTCCGGCAAAAAAATGTCAGCTGCAGCGGACCAGTACCTAGCTTACACCTTGTTTATAACAATTCGACAAAGTGCAACAACTGTGGTACATTGAACACCAGTGTAGATGTGTTCAATGAATCAAACGTGCCTCGTTGACAGACTTTTGGTTTATGCTCGAAATTTACACAATACGAACGCCATACCTAAGCTCTTTCAAGTACATTGATAGAATACGCCACATTTACTGGTACGGTGTGTTTAGGCGTTCATTTGAAATTTTATTAACGAAATTCTTGCCCTTGACTGTACAGTATAAGTAGAGTAGAAAAGACTTTTATCCGGCTGAAACTACCGGCCGAGCATGCCCACCGCCTGGGCGACCAGTCTGCCCTAGAAATAATAACTTGAATAAAATGTTTGCGAAATATATTTGATAATGCGGAAAAACTTGTGTTGAGGTACCTTTTGTATTTCAGGCTAGTAACGCACTTGTGGATGATGAATCCGAAAAGTTTGCTCTAAACACTTATATCAACATTTGATAATGGCGAACCCTCGATAATAACCGCCTATACAGAGCTTACTAAAACACATATTCATGCGTATTTAAATACGCTACAATCGTCAAAGAACCCAACGATTGAGCGATTAATTAAACGAGCCTCGAGGAACAACTTCCTCCGTGCATCATTAGCAGCTGCAAACAGCTTGAAGTGATCCTATAGAATGGAATCAACGGGTGCGGTTTTCTTTTTAAGTGGTTGGACAGAGCAGCTAATTGCAGCCGCGTAAGCGAACCGGGCGGGACCCTAACGATATATCGTCCCTTGATTGCTTCCCGCCAACATTCAGAGCTAGTCTTTCTAATTACCCGTACGGAATGTGATGAGGACAGTCTACGCACCAGCGACGGCTCCTTCTTCGTGGGAAAAACAGTGGTTGAATGTTTCGGGTTTCTTCCAAAGTAAATAGGTTCTTCTACTGGCCTTAAAAAGCTATAAATGCACTGCAAAAATCTGTATACCTTGCCAGGCAATGTCACTGCCATGGACTTTACTTGCGTCCCAATATTTACAACATTTTGTTGAGTACGCTTCACGTGTTCTTCGACCGGACCTCGCGATAAAGCAAGTATTTGTCAGGTGGTGTTTTTGAACGGGAAAATAACCATGCTTCAATGGGTTGCTCTTCCTATCTTCCTAAAGTGCAACTGTTAGCACGACTCCTTTAAGCTTCACTACAATCACCCCTGTTGATTTAAATAAACGTTTATTCTCTCTCTGTCTCTCTCTCTCTCTCTGATGGCATTCAGCAAGCGCTATTAGGACGTAAGGAACTCCATTTTTTACAAAATTCAAAAGTTACTGCACTACGTGGGGCGCAAAACGAATTTGATAAAACAGATGTTGATATACACCTACAACAAAAAAATATTTATTGGCATAATTTATTTCGAAGTTCTTGCCTTTGAATGAGGACTACTTGTAGGCTTCGCAGCATTATTCCGAGACCCGTCGGAGTTGGTAAGTGGCTATGGCGTTGCGCTGCAGAGCCCGAGGACGCCAGTTTGATTTCCGGCCGTGGCGGCCGCTTTTCTGATGGTGCCGAAAACGAAAAACTCCCGTGTGTCCATATATAGAGCAAGTTAAAGTTCTCAACTTAGTAAAAATAATAAGGAGCCCCTCACCACGGTGCGCCTTATATTTCGTCTGTAGCTTCGGCACGTTAACGACAAAATCAATCTTCTATTCCGAGTGGTCAAAGTATGTGTGATAAACCCAGAGAAGCTTCACCGGCGCTGTAAAGCACCCCGTAGCGAAATGCTCCGAATTAATTTCGACACATTTCGCCGAAATTTCGACAAACGACCGTTTCGGCCGATTGTCTTCACTTGGAAAGCAGCCGCCATGGCAAAGGTGCTGCCAAGCCGCATCGTGGGCGTAGCAGCAAAAAAGCCTTTGACACTCGGGCAACGCGGTGGCTTGTACGCATAAACCTCCGCCTGCGGCCGTGCTTCCGTGTATTCCACTTCTTTTTGCTAGATACAGAATATTGTAATTAACACTGCCCCATTATAAAATAACGACTTGAATCAGCCAATGATTCCAATTGCCGTTCTCATTGCTCATTGTTTGTTTATGCCCCAACAACGAGTGTAGCGTCAGTATAGCTGAGTAGGCGCCGTGGTGGCTCAGTGGCTAAGGCGTCGTGCTGCTGAACACGGGGACGCGGATTCGATTCCCGCCCGCGGCAGCCTCTTTTCTGATGGAGGCGAAAAGGAAACACGTTCGTGTGTACGAAATTTTGAAGCATGTTCAAGATCCCCAGGTGGTCAAAAGTAATCCGCAGCCCTCCACTACGGCACGGTTCAAAGCCTGCGTCGCGTCGGCGCTTTGAACCTTACAATCAATCAATCATTATTCTGAGTAGACTGAAGATTAACAACAGCTTTATAGCGCAATCACGTGCACGTGTGAAAGCTGGTCAAAAAGTCAGACACATAGGCATATGAAACTGCGTATTGCTGCCAAAGAATTCTTGGCATCTAAACAATAGATACTATTCAGATAAAAGTTTAGCGGGCAATTTTTTCTGTTTGCGACACTGAAAACCGCCATGACCGTGCCCAACGGGTACGTCCCCGTATCGCTGCAACAAAAACAGCCCCCGCCGTCCACTGCCTGTGCCGTTTAGCCGATTCTTGGCTGTGGCATCGATGTTATGAATAATCGCAGCGACATTGTGTTGGGATGATCTGCTTGCCCTTGAGAACTCCGCATCACAACGGGAGAACGGGGCAGAATTTTCACGATGCTCTGCAGTTGCCAGCGAACAAGGAATTTGACAAAAGTGAGTCCCCACTTTGCCCATGGCTGAGTCGTTCAGTACAAAACCGACCATGCTCACTCCGATTTAGATGCAATGGTAGCGTAGCAGTGAATGCACAGTGATGATGATGATGATGATTAGGTGCCCTCTCTTTGTATGGGGACGTCGGTTGTCACTAACCGACTTGCCTGTGTTATTCTACATATTTGTCTTACCCTTAACTAACCGAATGGGTTGGCCGCCCTGCCCTCGGTTTTAACTTCCATAGCTCACTTTCCTCCCCCCTTCCTACCCTTGCACACCGTCCTACCTCCACCCTTCTGTTCTAAATTCTAATACGGCATATTACTCTTCCTACGTACCACTATCTTGCCTACTTTTCTCCCACCACCACTCCAGCCGCCTCTTCGTCACCTCTGTAACCCTGACGTGTAGGCTCCCCCGCACACCAACTCCCGAAGCCTTCGTAAACGTCGCTTCCCCATTTTGTCACCGCGGCCGTATTCCTGCGCAGTCTATGACAATATGCTCCACGGTTTCCCAATCCGTGCCGCAGCATACATAAGTTGCGCCCTGTTGCTGCATTTATCCGTTTATGCCCGTGTTCTTAGAACCATCTGCCCCTGCTTCAAAGAGCAATGCTGCCTCGCATATTGCCATAGAAGTATTGCCAGTAAGTCTCCACGGTTTTTTTCCCTAACATTCTCTGTTCACAATTCGTCGCCTCTGCTGCTTTTACCTGCTTTGAAACTGCCGTGTATGCCCCACCTTCCCTAACCGAATTTCCGTCCTGCTTGGTGGGCTGTCTGGTCCTCCCTCTCCACAGCGTGTCCATGCTTCTCACATAGAGGTACCTGGACACTCTTGCGGACCATTTTTCTTCCGCCATGTCCCGTAGTCTTTCCTCAAATTTTATCTTGCTCTGCGGCTCCGTTTCCTCAAAGGACGACCAACTCATATCCCGCTGTACCGCTTCTTTCGTAGTTAGCTATGGGCCCCTAGGGCCAGCCTGCCTACCGTCCTCTGATTTACCTCCAAGCCCGCTTGGGTCTCTGAATTCAAGCATATAACAGCATTCTGAGAGTCAATCCTGCTACCATGACCACCTTCCAGACTCCCCTTACCGTCTCGCATTTGTTGTAGCCCCTCAGAGCTGTATGTCTCATTAGAGCCGCGTTCCGTCTTCCTTTTGTTTTAAAGTGGGCCTCATGCGCGTGCGTGTAATCTGCGCCATCATTAAGCAAAACTTAAATATTTAGACTCCTTTACCCGCGGTATTCACACTTGTTGAACTGATACCGATTTTTGCTCCGTGTCCACTTTGAAGACCATGATCCCTGATTTTTCTCTGCTAAAAGATAGCCTAAGGTGCGTCGCTTTTTCTCCACATATATCCATCAGGCCCTGCATGCCTATCCGGTCGTCCGCCTTCAACAATATGCCGTATGCATACATTATTCCCGGAATTGACTGTTCCACCACTTGACCGCTTTTAATGTATGATAAATCGAATCCAAGCCAACTGTCCTCTAGCTTCCTTTCTAATCTCACCACGTAGATCATGAGCAGTAGTGGAGAAAGAGGACATCCTTGTTTCAAACCCTTGCAGGTGTATACCGGCTTATTGTTGTGCCACCCTCTCCCGCACTATTTGCACCTGGTTCTCCAGGCATGCTGAGCAAGTTAAATTCTGTCCCCACTAACTCGTCCTCCAGGAACATAGCTGCTCCCTGTCTATGTTGTCATACGCCGCTTCAATGTCTAGAAAAGCCACCCAGGAAGGTCGATTTTGCATCTTCACCGCCTATACGCATTGGCTTGCTGGCGCACTACACATTTTTTGTCATCTAGTCTTCTGTATATTTTAAACTAATTTTTAAGTACCACTAGCACTCTATTCTCATCTATCCACTGCTCTTGTTCAAATTTCACTTCCTGCATTTCCAAACTGTATAGCATGGACGTGATGGTGACTGGCCTCTAAAAGCGCGGCTTAGTCTTGTCTCCTTTGCCCTTATAGATTAAGTCCATACTGCTAGTATGACAGGTGTCCGGTATTGCATTCTTTTTTTCCTAGCTTGGTGGACAGTCATCCAGTTAGCTGGAGGTAGTCGACCATGACGCGCAGATCGGGGTCGGCACGCTGCTTGGTGGCGAGGTCGCTCTCGGTCCCGACTCCGAAGAACGCGCTGTCTTCATCGAAGTCGTGTGCTGGTGGGTCGACGGGGGCGGGGGACAGGCAGTCGGCGTCGGAGCGTTTCCTGCCGGATTAATTAACTATTGTAACGTCGAATTCTTGCAGGCGCAAGCTTAAACTACCAAGACGGCCAGAGGGGTCCTTCAAATTTGCGAGCCAACACAGCGCATGTTGGTCTGTCACAACCCTGAACGGTCTTCCATACACGTATGGGCGAAGTTTCGAAATGACCCATATAATCGCGAGGCACTATTTCTCAGAGGCTGAGTAGTTCCTTTCTTCCTTGGACAGACCACGGCTTGCATAGGCGATTACGTTTTCGCACTTGCTTTGCTTTTGTATGAGGACGGCACCCAAGCCTATATCACTGGCGTCCGTGTGCATTTCCGTTTCGTCGAAATGCGCCAGCACGGGCGGGCTTTGCAAGCATTGTTGCAGCTCGCAGAATGCTTTTTCTTGGGCATTTTTCCAGCTGAAAGGGGTGCTATCTTTCGTCAAGCGCGTGAGTGGCTCTGCAATGCGAGCGAAGTTTGCGACGAAGCGCCAGTAGTACGCGCGTATGCGCACAGTCCCAGAAATCTCCGCACGCCCTTCTTACCTTTCGGTCTCGGGAAGTTCTCTATGGCTGAAGTTTTCGCCGGCTCAGGCCGGACTGCCGCAGCATTGACGACATGGCCCAAAAACTTGAGTTCCTCATATGCAAAGCGGCACTTTTCGGGCTTCAGTGTTAACCCCAGCGTTCGGATGGCCTCGAGTACAGACTGCAACCTTCCAAATTGTTCGTCGAAAGTCCGGGAGAATACAACAAAGTCGTCGAGGTTTACGTGTCAGGTGTGCCACTTAAGGCCAGCTAGCACAGTGTCTATGACTCTCTGAAACGTTGCTGGCGCCGTGCATAGCCCATACGGCATCACCTTGAACTCGTATAGGCCGTCCGGAGTTACGAGTGCAGTCTTCTCTCGATCTCTCTCGTCCACTTCAATTTGCCAGTAGCCTGTCTTCAGATCCATCGATGAGAAATACATCGCGTGGCAGAGGTGGTCCACGGCGTCATCGATTCGTGGCAGGGGGTACACGTCCTTTTTGGTGATATTGTTCAATCGCCGGTAGTGAACGTAGAACCTCAGTGTGCCGTCCTTTTTTTTTACAATTACGACCGGAGCAGCCCAGGGGCTTTTCGATGGCTGTATAGTGTCGTCGCTGAGCATGTCTTTGACTTGCGTCCTGATGGCTTTTCGCTCGTTCGAAGACACGCGTTACGGTGACTATCGGATAGGTCTGGCTCCATCTTCGGTTATAGTTCGGTGCTTCGCCAGGGGTGTCTGGCGTACTTTTGAGATTGACGAAAAACACTCGCTGTAGCGACGCAGCAAATCCAATAATTTGTCCCGATTTTCTTGCGGCAGCGCCGGGTTCATGTCGAAAGGATGCGGCCGGTTGAAAGCATGTACGCGTGCGCATTCAAAGTCGGCAACAACGATCACGTCACTTGCATCTTGCGCTTCTTCGAGGAACGCAATTTCAGCGCCCTTGTTTAGCTGGTGGTACTCCTCGGTGAAATTAGTGACCAAAACTTGGGATTGACGTTGCCTAAAGCTCGCGATGCCTCTTGCGACAGAGACACCGCGGCCGAGAAGCAACCCTTTGTCACTCTCTATAATACCTTCCACGTCAGGAGCAGCCTCTTCACAATAGACGGCGACCATCAAGCTTGCGCGAGGTGACAGGGTGACATGATCGTCGGCGATCCTTACAGCAGCACGGTGTTCGGGGTTCGGCTGCGGCGTCGTAGAGTGATCGGAGGCAAAGTTACCGATTTTTTCCGTAGGTCAATTATTGCGCCGTTGTCTGTCAAAAAGTCCATTTCGAGAATTACGTCGCGGAAGCAGTTAGGCAACATGACGAACGCAGCAGGGTACGTGATGCCGTCTATTGTGACGCATGATTGGCACGTTCCAATTGGCGTTACGAGATGGCCTCCTGCTGTGCGTATATGCGGACCGTCCCATCTTGTCGTAACTTTCTTCAGCTTAGACGCGAATGATCCGCTCATCAGCGAGTAGTCGGCTCCCGTCTCCATGAGGGCGACTACGTCAAAGCCTTAAATGGACAACTGGACGTCGGAAGCCGCCTTTCTCGAGTTCCGGGTGCGTCGGGATGTCGCTTCTCGGCTTGTGCGTGTTGACGGTCGGGCACTGTGCGTCATCGTTGTAGTCGTCTCAGCGGCAGGTTCGGTCATGTCGGGTACGCGCCATGCCGTGTGGTTGTCTTCGTGTTCAGCAGTCACGTCCAGGTTAGATCGGGTCGTCCGGCTGAGAGAATGTCGGGAATCATCGCCTTCCGCGAGTCGTTGCGTCGTTGGAGGGTTTTTATTTTTCCGCGGTCGTGCAACTTTACCTCCAGATGTTGCTGCTTTTAGTTTCGCCCGCGGTAGCTGAGGACCTTCCACGTGCGAAATCAGCATTGCTACGGCAGTTGGGCTACTGGTATGGGTAGGGCGAAGGCGATCGGTTGAAATGGGCTGTTCCACGGCTGGTGTTGGAAAGGTATTCTTCGATCTCCGATGTGCGCTGGCCGGGTCGGGGGCGGGGTGCGTCGACGGAGAACCCTTGGAAACCAAGCCTCTTGTAGGGGCAGGGACGGTTGATGTGGTCGGTCTCTCCGCAGCGGTAGCACAGCGGACGATTATCTGGCGTTCGCCACACGTCGGTCCTCCTCGGGCCGGGAGTTTGCACCACAGATGGTCGGGCCGGCGACAAGGGACGACGGTATGGAGTCTCGTGACGATACGGTGCAGGTGGGCGAGGTCGACGGGCAGCAGCCGCGTAGGTCATGGCTTGGGGCTCGCGGAGTGCTTCCGGCATTGTTGATGTACCCAGGGCTTGCTGAACTTCTTCCCTGATGATGTCTGAAAGAGAAGCGACTTGGGGTTGCGGCGGCGTTGGGAGACGTTTTCGCAGCTACTCCCTCACTACTGCGCGGATGGTTTCGCGTAGGCCATCACCCGGAGTCCGCATGTTGTCGACGAAGTTCGCAAATGCCGCGCCAACGAAGTTGCAGTCATACTGCTTAGCACGCATATCGAGAGACGTCTCAATCGTGCTCGCTTCGGTCACGAATTCGGCGATGGGTTTTGGCGAGTTGCGGACAAGTCCAGAAAACAGTTCCTCCTTCACACCGCGCATCAAGAAGCGTAACTTCTTTTCTTCCGTCATTTCGGGGTCCACGCGGCGAAATAGTTGCTTCATCTCCTCAACGAAGATCACGAGCCCTTCGTTGGGGTGTTGCGTGCGCGTTTCCAACAAAAGGCGGCTCGTTCTTTCCGCACAACGGTGGCGAATGTTTTGAAAAACTCCCTCTTAAAGGGTGTCCAGTTGTTTAGGGAGTTATCAGGGTTTTCAAAGCACGTTCGGGACGTATCTTAAGTAGAATAAGACATGGCGGAAAGATTCTTGGTCATCCCACCTGTTAAAGATGCGGACGCGCTCCACCTTCTCCAATCAGTCCTCAAGGTCTTCTCCGGGGGATCCGCGGAACGATGGGGGTTCCCGGGGATGTTCAGGAACGAGGGTAGTGCTGGTCATGGTGCCTGCGTTGATCATGGTGGTGTTCATGACGCCTTCTTTCTTTACTTTATCCGGAGGGCGCCCAAACTCCGGCTGAAGGTCTTGCTGTCGGCGGCTGGCACGAGTGGGACTTTCTTGTTAGCTTGACAAGGGCGTAGTGTGTATTTACCCCGCACCTTCACCAGATGTCATATCGCCAAAGACGACGCAGTTATCTTGAAGAAAAACAAGTTTATTGCAGCGAATTTGTGCTCCCCTAACAACTCAAAGGAATACAGAGGCGGCGAAGCAGCGGTCAACAAATTGACTTGCGCAGGCGAGGATCGTCGAAAGGAATGCCGCGACGTCTGCTCTAAAGGCTTTTATCTTTTGGCGCGAGGGTTTCTGGAACCGTCGATTCACATCCACAACATTGTAGATCAGAGAAGATTATTCTGGGCTAGTGACGTCAAGATGAAACAGTCTGCTTATCAGAATGAGATAGCCCTTGCGGCATAAAAAATAAAGAATGAAAGACGCGCTTCGCTGTGGACACAGATAACACAGCCGTGGCCGGGCAGTAAAAATAAACAAACCCATACGTGGTTCGCGGCAATATTTTGTAATTATATCAGACATATTTATGGAATAAACAAAAATGTTCTGAAATAATTTGTTGTAAAAATCGCAAAGGATGACATTATAAACAATTGTAAGTGAATTGACAATAAGGGCTTTTTTTAGCGAACCGTTTGTAGACAAAAAAAAGGCATCACTTGACAAATGTGGCGTTTTTTTTCTCCAAATGATCCAAATCCACAAGCCGAAACCAGGAAACGAGGTGACATGGAACTTCAGTGACAAGAAAAGCTCGGCGAATTTCTCGTAGAAACAAGGTCGCAAGAATATAGGTAAGATAAAGGCCTGAAAACGAGTGCGAAGATCGTAGTTCGTATCAAAAAAGAGCCATATCCTGCTGTGGAACGGATCAAACCTGCACTAAATACAACATACCCAATAGGAGCTCGCTTTTGGCGTGACTCTTAGGACTGTTTCGTGAATTTTTTTACAAGTTTCACGCTTATTGGAGCTCGCTTACCATCAAGTTAGGCGGAAATCAAGACATCGGCAAAGGACCTGTCCCGAGACGTCGATGACAAAGTGAGCAGAAGAAGAAGTGAACGAAGTTAAACCCAGACGTGATACAATCATGTCGTCTCGCCTTCCCCGTCCCTGCGCACTAAATCTGGTTATTGTTATCTTTTACTCCCGTATTTACCATTTAATCAATTAACTAATTTACCACCACTACACGCACTGGTAAAACCTATTTCTGTGTAAGCCACTTCAATACTGCGGATAGGAAGATATGAGCAGCCCTAATGTGAAGCGTTTTGGAATGAGCTTGCTTACTGCGTGAGCGTCTTGGAGCATGCCCCAAAAAATTATCGCACGTACGTAAAAAATCTCAAAACAGCTGCTAATACCTCCCAGAAGATTCTTCTGTTCTTTATGTAAAGCTCTACACCTCTTGAAGCGCTGTTGGATATGTTTAAGCATTTGTCGGACAAAACCCCATCGCACCTTATTGAAAGTCATTGCAATGAAGTTTTCATAAGAAGGCCGCATCAACTAGAATGGTTCAATTCAGCACGACACCCATCCAAACGTATCACACTAACATTGCTCAATTTCACCTTATATTATTATTAGTTGTGGCAATGAAATTCTCCTAGCTGACATGTAAGACGTGTCGGATAATAGTTTTGACGGTGTTGCATTTATCTCCAGTAATAAACTTTCGCTTTTTTCTAAAATTGTTTTTAAGTAGATTTGTTTCATTGAAAACGCCTCAAATGTTGATTACCAGCGTCAGGAACATTTAACTAATGTTACGCATGCGGGTACACCACTGCAACATTCTAGTCAATATATTTCACTGGTCTTAATGGTACAAGTGGTGGCTTATGTAATCCTCTAAAATGGCCGGCGACACCGTTTAAATAAAGACGTCATTTCTGAGGCCGTAACGAACCCAGGTTTTCAGTCTCCATAATCGCATTTGAGAAAGAGCGACGCTGAATGTTTGAGGAAAATGAAAATACTAATAACGGTAAGATTAGGCTGCTGATTGCTAGATGAGCCCGCTGGGATTATCTACGTAAATTAGATTATTTTTTTTTCGTATTGCGAAATATTTTGTGTACACGTGGCTTTTGTTCTGTGCGTGAAACTCAGCTCGCTGCCATATAAAGGCTGGCGGCCGTTGGGTTGTTCTCGTAATCGTTCACCGGTTTCTCTTTTTAGCTGTTTTACGCAAAGTACCACAAAGTGCGGATTCTGCATTTCTCCACGGTCCTTGAATGCGGGAGACTAAAGAGTAATTCACACATCAGTGTTTATGTCCGCACAGATCTTTATTGAAACGAGCTTACTATATCAGAGATTGCATAATTAGCATTGACAAAATGCTTTTATTTAACAGACTTCGCGATTGGGAGAGTGTGAAATTATTATGGGTCACCCCAAGTTATTTCCTAATTGCTACGGGTAAGAAAACTGAAATTTCACATGCTCCCGAAGGCGCAGATAACAAGTTCGGAATATGTGCACGGTCAAGAAGTGGAGACTGTTTGGCAGAAAACGCCAATTATTGTTGCTCAGGCGTAAACATTATTGTCGTTCACAAAGAAGACAATAATTCACCTAAGATACGATGAAAGGAATTGTCATACCTGAGCCTATTATAAGTGTTTAGCTTTATATCCGAGCACATAGCAGATGTGCGTAAACTGGATTGCCCCTTAGCGGGTCATCAATTACGTAGAAAGTATTATTGTACGTATAAAACTTAGCTGTAACGGCAGAATAAACGAGTACAAAATGTGTTTTTCCCAGGACTTCTTGTCTACACCAGTAGAAAATAATTCCTGAAAAAAACCCGCCAGGCCACAATTAGTCATCAATATTATCAAAAACGAACTTCTCAGATGCCTGGGGCACAGTTAGGTACAACTTCATAAAATTCACAAAAAGAATCAATGGAAAGTAACTACCCAAATACCCGCATAGGTGTTCGGAAGATAGCTCTTACATCCAACTGTAAACAGAGAAACCCATGTAGGCGAAGTTCGGAAATTGCTCTCACACAAGAGACAGGAAAGCCGTCCAGTATTCTCGCCAGCTCGTATGTTAAATCTACTGGCTTTACTTATTGGTCGCTTAGAGGAGGCGTCCGCAGCTACCATTCGCAATACCAGCCCAGAAATTGAAAATGTCTGTATATTTGATCCGCCATCAAATCCAACCCGTATAAGGAATTTATAGCTATTATCATTAACTCAAAATCCGCTTGGAGCTGTAAAGAGACGCAATAATGTGCCACATTGACCAAGACATTCCTACCAACAACTGACTACATCAACTATGATGGATTATGTTACTATTATCGGCTCGACATGAATCTTTTGTTGGAAGCGGAAAACTGGAAGAGGACCATCTAAACACTCCCGGTTACCAAACGAAGGAGACAACTTGCAAGCCATAATTATTCCAGGAAAATATACCAGCCTGTAAAATTAAAGTTTCAGTCACTGAGTCACTAAGCCACGTGCTCATAGCGGGACCCCACGACCGAAGATGACAGATGTAGCCATATGCTTCTATGAACAAAAAAAAACTAAAATGTTCTCGTGGGCCTTTCATAGCGCGTTCAAGTACTGCAGATGAAAAGTGCCATACATCGAGGTACGACCGCTCTTTTTCTATGTCAATTTTTGGTGGTCCTATGGCCCTATGTCGACGTTTAGTGCAGTCTTCAGTTTTTGGAGGACGTGTTAAGGATGCATATTTTTAATCATGTAGGGTCGTGTTCGTGAAAGGCTTCTTTGTCTATTTCTCATGTTTGTTTTCAAAATTATGTTGGACCACCGATTTTCTTTTACGTTGCTATACAGATCAGTTGTGGTACTTCTGTGAAATTTGCATTTTGTGTGCAAATGGTAGGCGTGACATCATTCGCTCAATTTCGCTGTTTCTTTATTCGCATCTTGAACAATCTTTTGTGGAGTTCTTTTTTATCGTCGGGTTTGGGGAGATACGTTTAAGATACATATTTCTGATGTTATCAGATCGCCTTCGTGAAAATTTTTAATTTTATGTCGTGCTTATTTTCTGGTTTTCCAAAATGGTGTTCGACCAATTATCTCCAACCACGCTATTATAACGATAAATGGTGTTACTCGCGCGAAATCTCAATTTTGGGGGGAAATCACAGCGTTACAGGGTTCGCACATTCTCCCTTTTTTGTATTTTGAATGTTATTCTGCCACCTTATTTTTTCTTTATTCCGGGTTTTTTTGCGACGTATATGTTGCGTATTCTTTCATTTTGTTACACCATTTTGTGGGATGTTTATTTTTTATATTCTTCCTATTTTTCTCAAAATTTTGTTCGACCGATTATCTTCATTCACGCCATTAAAGCGAGTTGACTTATCACTTCCGCTTAATCTGAATTTTTGGGCACAGACAGGGCGTTACACGGTTCTGTTTTTTTTTTGTGGTTCTTTTTCGTATTTTGAACCTTCTGTTGCGATTTTTATTTATTCTTCGCTTTTAGGGGAGAAGTAAAGATGCCTATTTTTGATTTTGCCAGATAACAAATGGGAAGATTCTATTTTCTGTATTTTTCTCATTTCTTGGTTGTTGAAAATTGTGTTAGAGAAATTACATGCGCCTAACTTGTTATAATGAATAAAGGCATTACTTCACGAAATCTGCCTTCCTGCGGAAATGCCGGACGTTACACGAGTGTGGCGGTGCGGGTACTCTGCAAAGAATGATATGGATCAAATTTTCTGATCTAACAATCACAGTGGACGCACGTCAAGCAAAACTCGCATAAATAAAGACGTCTCTTAAACAAAACAATTTAAAAAGCCTAATTTATTTACTAAAGAATCACTGCTAGGTGGTTCTCAACAATGGAAACATTGTTTTGCGCACATCACGGATAAACAAAACCGAAACTAAGTCCCACATCGACTGTGTTATTGTCGATATCCACAATCCAATCACATCCGGTGGTCGCGCCACACTACCCAGCGCTACAGCTGCATCTCGCGGGGGCGAAAAGCAAAAACCCCGTGTGTACGAGATTTCGGCGCACGTTAAAGATCCCCAGGTGGTCAAAATTAAACCGGAGCCCTCCACTACGGCGCGCCTCATCGCCTGCGCTGCGTCGGCGCGTTAAAATCCTACAATCAAATGCATCTCGCGGGACGTAATTGCATCTGACACAATTCAAAGGGTTCTTTTGCCGTGCGGTTTCTCCAAGGATGTGGCCGAAAACGAAGAGGAGTCGGATGCCGAGAGTCTAGAGGCGCACCCTATGTTTGGTTTGGTAGCTCAGAGGCGCCTTACTGGAAGGTTGAAAATGGACGACTACGAAGGTATTGATCATAACGTTGTCAGATGTGAGGACAGTTTTGCAGATATACTAAACAAACTTGAAGAAAGGTCTTGTGGTGAGACTGATGAGGAGATCGACAAGGACGACCACCATCGACAAAGTAGACAAGACAGGCAATAGAAGTTCTTCCAAAAAGAGGGATGCTTGGAGCAAATGTGCAGCCTGAGCAAAATGAATGCCTTCTTGGCGACGCAGTCCCCTGCCAAGCTGAAGCAAACCACCTGGGACAGCTTCTTTCGGGCGCGTGGCTTAAACGAAATTGCTAGTAGTTGAAGGAGATTTCACTGTCCCCGTCGTGTTTCATTTAAAGGGAGTGTACTGTATTTTTATCCGCTCTTGGCAATGTTTTTGAAAGCACTCGAACGCGTTTTGCAGCAGTTGGTTCCCAGGTGTTCTGAAACGCGAAATTGAGATGGTAGAACTTTTTGTGCGATCAAAGAGTCATGTAAAAGCCTGTGCTAATGTACATTATAAGCTGCTGAGAGCTTAGAAATCAGTCTACTGCATTATTCAAAGCGACGATCTGCTGCTGTTAGTAGGCGCTTAATTTGTGGCCTCGAGTTATCTGTAAGCACGCCAAGGCAGCCAAATTTGTTCACGTTAAACCTACAGTAAGTGGCGAATGCGTAGACCCAACTCTAAACGATATAATAACACGACATGTACCAACTCTTATGCTAGCATTTATAAAATTTCATATTTTGATGGCAGCAAACGTTTCCGGAAACATGTCACGCAATTAAGCGACACCGGCCCTCGGTATAAACATACGAGCATACGGGCTCTACTAAACGAAGGCGGGTCAAGGCGGAAACCGACGACATGATATTCTGTAGCGACAATAAATGGACCGCAAGAGAATACTCCACTAATTACGTTTGTCGTCGCACGTACGCTTTATAGTGCGCGTGTACCGATTGCGTGACAGCGTTGCCTGCATTGCGCGGAACGTGATGCTCTCCCCCGCGTATTAACCTCGCTACTGAAGCACATTTTTTTCTTTCAGCTAGATGACCAGCGATAGTATGGTGCACTTTTAAAATAAATGAAGACACGTAAAGAGCTCTTATAATGTAGTGATAGCTAAAGCATAGTGTGCAAATGCCGAATGTTTGCTCGTAATATTGTGGTTATCCATTTCCCTAGAGTACTTCTTCTCTTATTTCGGTTACTGCGACTCTGCCTATACCTCCCTTTGAATCACCAAGCAGAGATGAAGTTTATACAGAATGCACAATTATTTCCTACTTGAAATGTCTTTGTATAATTATAAAGGTCAAATTTATATGTAACTTCAGTACGTGTGGCCTACACGCGTTCCAAAGTTCACCATTTTCTGACTCCTTTTGTGTCTTTTATTCTGAGTCCTAATATAATGTGGGACACATTCTTGCTTGCACGGCCTAGCAAAGCTAGCATACAATGGGAAGCTCATGTGTTACTCCACTAATTGCTAGTTCTTTTATTACCGTGCTCGAATTACTTCCGAAATCTAAATATTTGCACCTAACACGCGTTCTCAAGTGAAAGGGCACAATGCAAACACCATGAATGTTGCAGGACGCCGCTTTTTTATATCTGCTTTTTTATCCAAACATTGCTTTAGAAAGTGCAACATAAGAAATCGCGGTGTTTATACACGTAGTAGTTTCAGAAAAACGCGGGCGCTCAAGGGTCCTTAAGGTTTTTGCTGAAAATTGTTTGTTCAACATTCCGCATACAACACGCTGGTTTAGTAAACATCATTATTTCTTGGCCCTATAGGTATTGATATTTGTTCTTAAAAGTGCGCGTTCCGCACCCTTACAATAGTAGGCTTGGCTGCCGTGAAACTTCTACAGTCACTTGGATGTCCTTCAAATTTTCTATGCCAAGGTCGGTCATACGCTTCTTGCCTGCAATGCGTTACTTAGCGGTTTTTGCATTCCGACATAAGAAAAGTTATTTTAAAGTCTTATTTTCTGAGCCTGATTGTATTGAACACCTGCGAGACCGGAACGGCTGGAAGCACATCAACTTCCGGGGGATTCGCGTGCGTTTCTGACGGCAAAGACTGTGCGGCTGACCTGATGACAATACTTCAACGCATCTTTGACGTCTCCTCCCATTTAAAGAAGGCGAAGAAAATTTCCGAAAAAGGTTCTGGGCAGTGGGAAGTAACGAGGACAGAATATTGTTTGCTTGACCAGCGCAAGCATAATTTTTTAATCTTACCACACCAAGCGGAAACACCGGCCAAACGCGGGATGCGGTGAGTTACTGCGACCACATTAGAACACGATAGGCTCAGAGGAATGCTGCGTCCGTGACGCGAACAATATGTACCGTGTTCAACTTTATCAAACGAGCTCATGAACTGAAACCCATCCTATTCCACCAAGGTATAACGGGTAAATTAAATAATTGAAAATGGATGTTAGGATTTAAAATAAAAAAAATGCAAAAAGGTAATTAAAAAAGATGATTACGCAGAAAATGACTTACTACAGAACAATGATTAATACAAAAGATCTAAAAGCTATTATCGCGTTATTTGCCGCTGACTTTGTTTCTGCGTGTGAGTGAAATTGTGACAATATATTTGAGGGGTTAGTATTGCTGAATATCAGCGTTAATTAGTATTGTCATTTCTTTTAAAATGTTTAATGTTTTCTTTGTTTTATTAGCTCTGGTTTCCTTCTTATGAGATAATTTCTATGGATATCAAGAAGTTGTTCTGTAAGTTTGTTTGTTATTGGGCAGTCGTGTAAATAGTAGTCAAAACTGTCTGCTGGTAGGTTACATTTACTTATGTTATTATTTGTAATGGCAAACCTATGAAAATAAAACGGAAATCTACTGTGTCCAGTGATAAAATGTGACGTTCAACTGTAAGCGCGTATAACACAATAAAGAGGAGAATAGCTTACATAAACCATGGCCCCCTAGCCCAGCCAAAGAAGAGTAAATCTAACGCGGTCAAAGCAGAAAAAAATATTGCTTCGAGTGCATGCTTGCTTTTTCTCGCTAACGTTTGACAGCAGCACTCGTCTATGACACACGTCGCCGAACGATTTTGTTGAGGTCAGTGCATCTTGCAATTAACCTGATAGGTGTTATGAGGCGTATTTTTTTTACATTTTTCCGTGGCTGTTAGCCGTCTCCTATCATCCGTGCTCATGAAGCATTCGAAGAAATACGTCAGCGCTGCCTACCGGAGGCTGCGACAGAGGCATGACGATATGAAGGATCGCCTGACTCTCGAATACGTGCAGCGGAGACTGAAATGTGGAAAGGAGGGAAATGATTGTGTGGGCCATAAGAAAATGTTGCAGGCGACATCTACGTGTGGGACATTAGACGTACGACGCGATAGCGTTAATGCATTTGCTACCCCGAGTTGCTCCATTTCCAATCTTTGCTTCATGAGCCCCCAAAGTCAGCGAACAGAGAAATGCGATCAGCATGATTTTTTAATCGCTGTGGGCCAGGAGACACAGAGTCCCTCTGCGGTTCTGTGGCGTAAGATGTAAACGCGAAATGAAGCGGCTTCGTGGACGTAGTCAGTTTGAGCGAGAAGGTGAGAGTGTCAGTGTCTAAAAGCGTTTATTCAATATTGTCTTGGCCCGACTGAACGTTCTGGCTTCTTTGCTAAGACACAGTGAGAGAATGAGGTCTTTGCTGCGGAAGAAATAATTAGGATCTGTTAAATAAGAGTAAAAAGATAGTAGGGAGATTTCGAGTGCAACCCCTCAAGTACGGGGACCCATATACAATAGGTCCTACCTTTACCCTCTCGATCAGCTCACGCTGATCTTGAGGTAACAAACTTGCCAATGCTGCTTTCCATTTGGTGATGGAAGTGGAGTATGTATTATTTGACTTGTTCTTCCGTTAGCATATCTCGGGCGTGGCTGGATTGCGAATACGAGTGTCGATGTTTCCCCAAATCAGCACATATGAGCAACGATATTCTTACGAAACCACTTCGCCCACATAGATTTGTAGATAGGTACGTGTAGTGTTTCATCACACTCACAGTTCGGAATTTTTCCTCATTGAGACCCCCCGAATCCCGAGAAGGGTTGTGTTCCCCGGTCGCAGGTTGATGAGCTGTTCAGGACGTGTTTCGGGGAAGATATTGCGGTAGTCGTGGTTGCTGGGGGAACACGAGCTGTGAGTGCGCATGCCTCTGGATTCATGCCTCGTTCTCTTCCCAACCATTCTGTCCGGGTGTTTACGTAACATTAACGTTCTTCAAAATGGGTCCCAGTATCTCACCGAAACGTTTCGTCATACTAGCTGTAGTCGTTCGGCTAATGCCTTTTGAGAGTGTGGAATGATGTTTGCGCTTGTGTCTGATACTTCCACTACTCGATTGCGAAAACGATGCCACAAAGCTCGGCTACGCTTTCCTGTACGTGCGAGCGTCATGCAGTCACAGATATTGCCAGAACAGGCAATGGTGACAATTCCTTCATTGTACATTCCTTCATTCCAGAGTTGCTGTATACCGGGTTCTCGTGATTCTACCAGTATCCTCAATTGAATGGATCCTGCCATATCACCTGTCCTTCTGTATGTTTCGATCAATGTTTTTTTTTTCGTAGAGGAGAGTTGATATGGGGGGTAGCGGGCTCGGTGACATGTCCATCAGGACGTTTAGTCATTCCTTTCCCGGGATCTGCGCCTCTTTTCCTGACGACGGCCCGCCCTAGTGTTGTTTTCCCAGCCAGCTAGGAGAGTTGTCTCTCTGATTTCTTCAAAGGAATTATAAGGAACACGACTGAGGAACTTTTCATTATTATCAACAGCAACAGCCTATTTAGGTCTCCTGTGGGACGAAGGCCTTTCCTACTGAGCCTCACACACTCGTGTCCTGTGATTCCCGAGTTCATCCGTTGCTTCGAATTTTCTTATCGCGTTCATTCATCGAGTTACCTCCTTTCCCGTCTTCCATAGCCACCTCGGGGCATCTGTTTTGTTAACATTTTGGTCCACCAGTTGTCAGTGTGTCTCACGGTAAATATTGCGAGGTTGAGGGCTGCCTTAAATGCTGTCCTGATGACAGTGTTTGCATGGTTCTCCTGTGTGCCGGTGAGTTTTTTCTACGGTAGGATCTGCGATATCCGGCTCATGATCAGTGCCGGCATCAGTATTATTGTTTCTGGTTCCGTTATTCCTTCTGTATAATTCATTAGGCATGTTATAATAAGAGCAATCAGGTAAAGGTTTTTACTTCTTTGGAGGTTGTGAAAGCGATTCAGCCGCTTGACTCCAGAGCTATGCCAACTATTCTTAAGTGAATAAACTCTGGGACAACATCCGATACTATTTGTAGCTGCTTTTTATATTTCCGGCGTAGCGGATCCCATCGTTTGCCAAACTGAGATTTCGCCGGAGGCCGAATGGCGGGAATATCGAAGAGCAGTTATAAATTCCTGAAAACTATATCCCAGGTTTTGTTTTGGTTTCTTTGTGCTAATAATTTATGCCTTCCTTGATTTTTTTAAAGACTGGAGTTATTATTTTACCCCTGGTTTAATTAGGTAAACCAATATTGGTGCCGGTATGACTTCCTGTGGAAAACACGCCACAGTGGCTGAGTGGGTGAGGCGTTGCTCTGCCGAGCCCAAGAAGGCAGGTTGGATTCCCGACCGCGGCGACGTCTTTTAAGGGAGCAGAAAAGAAAAATGCCCGTGTCAATTTTATGACGCACGTTGAGATCCTTAGAATATCGGAACTAATCCGCGCTTTTACAGTTTACATAAAATAATTATTTTGCGAAATCTTTTAAATTTCTGATAAAATAAACATTTTAAATTTATTTTTTGCAATTTCCAGTGCTAAGGCGCTTTGGTGTGCTGGCGTCAGTTGCGGCCACTGCTGGCGATCGTGTCTGTCGAGCATGCTACAACCGAAAGGGCGCAGAACGAACGTCCCTAAGAAGGCATGGCACCTGCTGAAAATGCGTGTCCCTTTAATCGCCTCCGCCTCGTATCTGGCTGCGTCAGTCGTACCTTCCGGATGGAAGCAATGACGTATTGCCACGGGCGCTTGATGAGTACGGCTCATAGCGTACGGCAAGTGACCACGAAAAAACCGAAGAATTAACGAATAAGGCTCTCGCGTAAAAAAAGGACACGGGAATGCAGCTGGCACCGCACCTGCGCCGCGAATATCGTTCTGCGCTCTGTGGGTTGTCGAATGCTCGGCAGACATTTTCTAGCCAATCCATGGACTCGCGCCGCCACACCAAAGCATTTCTCCCATTGTAAGTGATGCCGGTGACAGCATTGTGTCACGTAAATAAAAATGGGGAAAGATGGTATCAGCAGTGTGTCGGAAACCAAGATTGATTGATAATGGGCATTTAAAGAGCCGAAAGTGCACAGGTTGTGAGGTGCTCCGTACTCTAGCGCTCTGGAATAATTTTGACCTCTTGGGGATCTTTAACGTCCGCCGAAATCACAAACATACAGGCGTTTTTGCTTTTCGCTTGCACAAAAGGGGGCCTCTACGACCAGGAATAGAACCGGCCACCTTAGGCTCAGCATCAAAAATCAAGAACGCGTAGATAATGAGCAAGAAAAAAACTTAAATATATCCTACTAAGAAGCAGAGCCCACCACATAGCACCAATTTACAAACATTTGCATATTACTTTTCGAATTTTCCGTGGGTCTGTCATCGGTGCAATGCTTGTGGTGCAAACAAGTGCTGGCGCACCGTCGAGAAGTTCAAAAGCACCGAAAATAAGTTTAGGTATTAGAAATCACGGCATTCCATTGTATGCAAGGTAGGCACTCCTACGAAAAAAAAACACCTGGATGCCATGATGGACATCTCAGTGGTCCAGCGACATCCAGTAAAAACCTGCACAAGGCTAGGCGACAAGCCATGATCATATTCGTTTGAGGAAGCAACAAACACAAGCTAAGACACCATGAACTGAATCAGGGGTGTATGTAAGTACTAAGGCGAGACTCGTAGCAGCGGAATTCCCTCGTAATATTTGTGACGGCACAGCCCTTTCATACACAGGAACGGAATGAGCAGAAATAGGAGCCATCTTCTTGGCGGTTCAACTAAAAAAACTCTAAAAAATGCAGTATATCGCGCTTTCACAGGATTCAGTAAAACACAAAACTGGAATGTGCCTTCACAGGATCTGTTAAATGTTTCTTATGCACCGGTATGAACTGCGCATCACTATTTATATTTCGTCGGTATGACACCGTAAGAAGCATCAACATTAGAGACTGGATTGCACGCACCGGAGCACTGCATGAACCCGAATGAAACCACACGCGCTCGCAAACCATGCGAACGAAACCGAACGGGTTTCCAGCGAACAGTTTGGTGAGCGCACGTTCCGCTGCAGGGAAAGAGCATTATTTGCGGGGTTGTCGTGTGGGTGTGCTGTGCGAGCGACAACCTGCTCGCGCATCGCTTTGAAAATTGTGCGACCACCGCGTTCCTGCTAAGTGGAGTGTACGGCAGACGGTTGCGTTGCGACGAGCTCACCTGGTGCCAGCTGTCGGATCTCATTAGCATCGTGACGCACTACGTCTCTTCACCTATCTTAGACGGTAGCACCATCTAAATAGAGGAGGATATAGGAATGATATATGCCACGTAATACAGCCACCTGTGCTGCAGCTCATAGCGCCGTGAGTAAAGCGTCTGGCACCTCTCATTGCGGCGACAAAGATCCCGGCTCGAATCATGGCGTAGCCTCGTCAATATAACATTTCTAGGGATGTCATTTCCTTGACAGATATGACATCAGTCAGATCTTGGTGGATCTTGGCATAAAACATTTCCGTGTAAAAAGCCCAAACATCACAACAGATTCCCAAAAAAGCATTACAAACGTCATCACAACCAGAATACCTAAACGCTTAGGAAAGAGTATCCGATCCGCAATGAAGGAAGTTAAAATGGCATTGACACCCGGACGCGGCGGTTCCGAAGGGAACGAGGCACCCGATCAAGAAACACATGTAATAGCATGCCGTGCGCCTCGCGAACAACACTACGACACACCGGTCCCAGAAAAATATGTACAACGTCTCATCTTGCCGTACCTACGAACAGAATCATTCGTGTGTCACACAGCGGTCTCAACGGCAAATAATCCAAACTATACGCAGCATACAAACCAATAGGAACCGAGAAGTAGAGGGACGCAGATTTACTGTACGGCCCCATCAAAGTTAACTTAAAATTGTGCTATATGTTACGCACTAAACTTTCTTACATTCTTCTTTCGGCCTACAATGAAGTTTACTTCTATCTCTTCTGTTTTCTAAAAGGGTGTAATATTTTGTCCCATGGAACACATCTTTAAAAGGTGTTTAAGGATGAAAGGTGCTTAAGGTGTTTAATGACGAAAAACGGATGTGCTTGTGAACACCGTATTATAAAAGTGTGGTTGGCGAAGCTACGCTCGACAATGTGGATCGGCTGAGCGCACCGAACGACATACAGGCACGTTCAAAAAGCACAAGTCACAATTGAAACACAAATGAATTGAGCAAAAATACCAACCGGATCCAGGCGGAGAGAAAGTATGTACTGATTACCTACCACTAAAACTGCATCGCTTTTACAGCCAGTGGACGAAAGTCCTCTGAGAGAGCCGGTGGGCTTGTCATAAAAATGCAATATTTTAGCGCCAATTTAAGAACCATGCATTTCATTGTGAGTATGTACAAGTCAGCATGAGGATTTGAAAAAAAACTTTTTACTCGTGAGGTGGAGTGGGAAACGATCTGTAGTTATTTTAGTTAAAATTTACAGACTTTACTATACCAAACACCTATTACGCATTCTTTCAACACCCTATAAGATGGGTGCTGATTATTTCAACACCTTTTTGCCATATACGTGTAGAGCTGCAAAGTAGAGTGTTGGAACCTGAGAAAAATGATGTAACAGACCTGCAAATTTAGTGGTCTTTAACGCTTTAACATTGCTGTACTTGGATATTTTCTACAAGGGGTGGGATATTTTGTACGTCACGGTGTTTAAAACGATATGAATTGCCAGAATTTATTAACAGCAGAGCTGTTTAGGCTTGAGCTTGGTCCTACGGCTCTAGCAAAAAAATAAAACAAAAAAAATGCACTGACGAATATTAAAATCCCTAATGCGAATTTTCTTTCCCGCGCGAGCTGCACCCTTCTCAGTCGCGGAACATATCTGCGGCGTTTCTGAGACTGATCGCGTAATCAGCGTGCGCACGGCCCGCACTATGTTTCCGTTATCTAGCAGTTAGTCGGCATGTTGGGGACTATGTTGTTCCAAATCGTGTAGAACCTGCAACGCAAATGTCTCGTGGTTCTAATTAGCCTCGCACGTATTGTTGGCGTCTCCGGAAAGTTGAATGGGAATGCGTCGAGAGGACAGAAAACGAGCTGTTGCATCTGCCGTTGTGGACTTCGGGTCCCCCTTCACCCGAAGCCCCACGATTCCTTTCCGAAGGTCTTCTGTTTTTATCTTTCTCTCTCTCCCTCTCTCTCTCTCTCTCTCTCTCTCTCTCTCTCTCTCTCTCTCTCTCTCTCTCTCTCTCTCTCTCAGCAAAGAACTAAAATGTTCAGACCGACCACAACTTCGGGAATCAAGCACTTCGAAGCAGCATCACCGCGGCGTTCTCGCTAAAAATTACCGACGCCAAACGTCCGCAACCTTTCATGCTCACATCTTAAACAGCACACCCGTAAACCGCGTCTGTCTCAGCTGTGCTACCGCCGTTATAGACACTTGAGGCTAGTCTTGCTCCCTTCGCCGACCCTCAGTGGTTTAAAAACAGAAACGCTGAATGCAGCAATGCCTTTTCCAAAACGCTCCGTCGGCGTAGAAATATCTATAGCGCATCTTACGTCTTACTTAACGTTAATGTACCCCGCCACTTTTTTCTGCTCACTTGGTAGTTGCCGACTTGTTCCATTCAGGGTACAGTCCTTTTGCGGCCGTCTCTGTGCTGAGCCACATTATCGTCGTCACCGAGGGAACGATGGCAGGACCGGCGAGTGAAAGAAAAAGTGAACGATGAAAGAAAGCAAAGGAGTGTCGCGAAATTAGGATGGAAGGGTGCTTTGCTGTGGCGGCGCGAGCCAGTACTTTCCGAGGTGTGCGGTGGGGGTGCAAAGGGCGTAGTTTGCTGTGCCCGCTCATAGCGCATGACAGCGCTACGCTCGGCGAAAACTTGAGGGGGGCGTGCGCGTGAATATGATGGGCGTTCGCTTAACGCGCAGTTCGCGGTCCCTTCCTGAGACGCACTACGCGCCGCCGACGCAGTGGCTCATCATCGCTGCCGTCAAGAAAACCCACGAGTGAGTGCTGCCTGAGCGCACTGCTGCAGCGCGCAAAAATTGCATTCCGGAGTATTGTAACCGCCAGGTAAATTTTTCATTCCGTAAGTATGACAAAGAAACTTTGCCAGTCAATATTGCGAGGACTATATTTAGTTTGGAATAGGTAAAATTTCCTTTTTCCGTACCCTTTTTATGTGTTTTTGTTCTCATTGTTACTATTATTAAAGGCTTTGACTCATTGCCTTGTTAGACCTATATTCAATCGTAACGTTGACTCATAATACCTTCTTCCTCCCCCCTTTTCCTTACATCTCTCCCTCATAGTCTTCGTTACTATAAACTGGCTGGAATACCCGGTGATACGGATGCGGGCCAATATGCTTCAGTCTCTAGTAAGCCTAACACAATTTGAGTTTTTTTCCTTGTCATAATTAGCTAAGCGTGATGTTGTGCATCATTAGGAATTTCACAGTCACTACATGGGCTCCAGAGAAAATCATTAGGTTATAGTGAACGAGCGTAATTAGTTTCTATTACGTTATCTTGACATTTTTTCGAAGATATGTACATAGAACTGAGAGATACAAATCATTTTGTAATAGCTCTGGGACGAGTACGTAAGATTTCTTGTCAACGCCGCAAGATCGACCCTCGCATTTTTTTGAGACCCTAGCGCAAGACAATGTCACTGTAAAAAATCATGTGTGATCAGATGGGCTTCAAACACAGGCCTGCCCAGTAGCAGCTCAATGCGCTACTATGAAGAGGGCCACGGTGCGGACGCTTGGAGTACTTGCTGAATCAAAGGTGTGGAGGAAGATTCGGTTTGGCGTTGAGGTTCCCGGGGGTTTCGCGTCCTGCAGAGAACTCTGCGAAGCGCCTACCTCCAGCCTCCTACCTGTCACCTCTGTTCCGAACCCTCGTTTCTACATCCTTTTGCCACGCGCCCTTCGCCGAAATCGGCACGAGCGCTTCTTTCTGTCATATCTTTGCGCCCCAAAAAGAGCCATCTCACATTTAGCTATCTCTGTAGGTTGCGGTGTGGAAAAAGGGTTTTGTGGTTGTTCCTTTCTTGGCGGATTTGTGTGCGTAGGTTATTGTCCAGGAACAGGAGGCAGCACCGAGTTCCTAAAATCTACAAAACTATCAATTCAAAAGTTAAATTTCTGCAAATGACAGTTGGACATCCACCTCAATGCAGGGGTAGGGCTACAAAGGAAAGCTGTACCCGTACGGCTACATAAGGTGGACGTCAAACTTTCATTAGCAGAAACTTACTCCACCTTGGGGGTTTCCCCAAAATTTGGTGAAAGTTATATTGACGCTAAGAAGAAGTATAATGAAAAAGAAATCGACCGTGCTGGCGACGATTCAAGAAAACAGTGGAAAATAACGACTTTTAAATACGGCACCGTCAAACTCCCCTATAACTGCTATTCAGGTTGGTGAGCAAATCTTGAATTATCCGTCAGCCATTGCAATGCCTTCCTAGCTTCCTTCTTTCCTGACCAGCCACATTTTTCACTTCCAACTGCCAACGCTTATTATCGTCTGCCACACAGTTTCTTTCTGATACCTGTTTCCCCAGAGGAAGAGTGCATGACAGTTCTCAGTCTAAAAAATACAGGTGCTGGCATAGACAACTTTATTTCTTCTCTTATAAAGCTTATAGCACATCTTGTCAGTAACGCGCTTTCACACATATTAAACGTAGTTTTCAAAACTGGTGTTTTTTTCTAGTTGCCTAAAGATTGCCAAAATTATTCCTGTTTTCGAAAAGGCTAACAAGACATCATTATCAAACTATCGCCCAATTGTTATTTTCTCGTTCTTCTGCAAACTAATTGAAAAGTTGTTTGTTAGTCGTTTAACCTGCTATTTCTCAAAATTTAGTATTCTGTCATCTAATCAAATTGGCTTTCGACCTGGTTACTCTACTGAATTAGCTCTCGTTACTATAACTAATCATCTTAAAACACGCATTGCCGAAGGTAAGTTTGACGGTGCCCTGTTTATTGATTTTCTAGCGCGTTCGATTCTTTAAATCACTAAATACTTTTTGCTAAATTAAATGCGTTAGGTGTACGTGGTCCAGCGCTTTCTCTAATACTCAACTACATACGTGATTGAAAGCACGTGGTCTCTATTTGTGATAGTCATTCTTGTACTAGACTAACCAACATTAGAGTACCACAAGGTTCAATTTTGGGACCCGTTTTGTTGCTTGCATACAATTATGACCTTCCAGACCAGATGAAACATTCTAGTTGTATTTTGTACGCTGATGACACGAAAATGTATTCATCTAACACATGTTTGGATTCATCTTGGTGGAAAACAAAAGCGCTCAAAACACAGGGACGAAGGAAGACGTGACAACACGGCGCTTACTCGCAAATGCAGTAACGGCGTTATTCGCAACTGCTTACTCGCAACTGCTTACTCGCAGTTGCAAGTAAGCGCTGTGTTATTTACGTCCTCCTTCGTCCCTGTTTTTAGAACGCTTTTGTTTTCCGCCAAGATGAACACATTCCAACTAGCACAACTTTCCGTTCTTCTGCAGTACATGTTTGGATTCCCTAATTTCTCACCTCAATGCTGAAGCCGCTAAAGTCGTTAAATGGTGCAGTGATAACGTGCTAAGTATTAATGGCACTAAATCACACTTCGTGATTTTTTCATCCCCCCTTAAAACTGTTCCGGGAAAACCTTTCATGCGCCTTGAGCCAAAGTTGCTTCATGCTACAGACCATGCCACCTTTCTCGGCGTTTGAAAAAACTCCACAGGCATTTCAAATTCACCTGTCACATATCTTTATTCACCCGTAAAACGGCCTATGGCCTAAGAATACTAATTGGAGTCCGTCCCCATTTTAATGAACGCGTATTAACTCACTTTACTATGCATTCCTTCACACCCATATCTCATATAGCATTTCTTCTTGGGGCAACACATATCAAACACACTTGGCAAATTTACAGTACACACAAAACCAAGCTTTAAGATTCATTACTTACAGCAATTTTTCATCTCATGCGTTAACATTACTCCGCAGATTCATTATTTTGTCAATTGGTGATTTAAATAAATATTCTTATTGCGTCTTAACATATAAGTTTTGTCAAGGAAACTTAACCAATTCGTTAATACCTAAAGATCAAAACCCGCATTTTGATGGCACTCGATTCTCACACCACAACCTTTATCTCATACCAAAATGTAGGAATAAGTACGGCAAACTACCTGCGAACTTTTTGGCGACTTCATTCTGGAATATAATACCCCTAACCATCGAATCATCTCTTTCAATTCATTCTTTTAGGATGCAGCTCCGCCGGATCTTATTTGGCTTAACGATTGTTATTATGTACTTATATATGTGGTATCTAGATGAATATCCCCCTTTAATTACCTTTTTGTATAATACTTGTGATTTTTAGTAACAATATTTGGCTTGATTGTGTAATCATGTTCTTTGTGTTTTTTAGGATTGTTACTGCTGTTAACCAAGTTAGGTGTACTTTTCGTTCGTATTTGTTGGTAGGAGGTCCCTCGTCAGTATATGACTATGGGACCTCCTAGAGTTATTTATGCGCTGTACCATTTCAACTGAAACAATAAACTGAAACTGAAATTGAATATCCGAGCAACGTGACACTGAACGTGATTGTACGAGAGTAGATGAAATGCACACAATCAGCGCGGAACGCTGATTCTAGGGAAGCTGTAGCGTGTTGGAGCCTGCTCGCTGGCATATCGACGCTGTAAGGCGAAGAAATAAAATCGGAGAGAGATGCAAACATGCTGCAGCAGAAAAGAAGCTGAATGAAGATGATTTGCGACATAACACACAAGTCAAAAGAAAAGAAATACGATGTAGCTGCAAATGAGCTGTAAGTATTACCGGCTCTCCCTTGCACAGTATTCAAGCAGACGTATCTGTCCTCTACAATTTTTTCTGGCCTTATCGCCTTTTTATACTGGCAGCTGGCACTCCTCTGACGTCGATTCTAGCGGCGCTAGTGTTCTCTGGAACAATGGCGTTTGCTTTACAGGATTGTAATTGTGTTTCCTATGACTGTCGTATACAATACTAGGGGCAAAGTTCTTTAGGCGCTCGCCTTGTCATCGTAGCTCGCTCGCTCAACCCAAGTATACAGAGCACCAGGGCGGCGTCCCGGTGTAACGCTATTGTCCGTTTTTTAAATTACCGTTTTACAAAACACACGTCTAGTCAAGGATAGATTAAAAACCATCTGACATGCTTTGGCTGGCGGAAAACCTAAAATAAACATCAAAAGTACACAGCTGTTCCAAAACTGGCAGCCATTCTGGGTCGGGGTCTTGTCTCTTGTGGATCTCGTACAGCATGTTTATACTTTGTGCAAAGTACTTGCTCACCGTGAGCGCTTCAGGATCGGCGTGGCGTACCGCCATCCCCGACCTCCAAATGGCATGTAGGCCTAGAGCCCAGATAAGATCGTACAGCAGACTATTATCACTTTGTACAAATCGAAATCGTATGCCATCTGGTGAAACGGGCAGGTCGTTCTTTAACGTCCTTTGCAAAACATCCCAGAAAAAATGGCGTCCGAGCACTCCGTGAACACGTGTTCAACTGTTTCTGGTTTTCCACATAATGTGCAGTTTGACCACGCAACAAACAAACGTTTTTCTTCTATTCAAGTTTTAACAGGGAGGGTTTTAGTGTGTAACCTAAAAAAAACGTTTTCATGGGCGCTGGAACAGCCGTTCTTTTTACACGAGGAAAACATCCTGACCAGGAACAGGGCTGTATAACAATCGATATAGAGGCAGCAGAAACAGCATTTCCTTAAAATACCTCGTGAGGGTCTTCTCGATACGGTTGTTAGGTACTCGAGGGAAAACCGCACAGTAAGAAATTTGAACGAGTCCGCTACTTTCTCCATGTTGGCATTGATTTGACCACATCTCTCATTCGTAGAGGAAACAACGAACATCGGCAATGCACTGGCTAGTGCTCTTTGCATGAAAGTACGTATAAAGGGTTCTTGCGAATCTCTTAAAAACAAACATTGGTTGACAAGCTGTCTGACATAAATGTGACATAGGCCGACACCACCCTCCCCCACTCGCCGAAAGAGATTAGTTCTACTAAAGCGCTCCCACACAGATGACCATATGAAAACAGCAAACACACGATGTATTCTCTGAACATGCACTCTAGAACAATGAAGGACTTGCAACACACACCACAGATTGGCTGAAAGAAAGAGATTTCAGACTGTGGAATGTACAAAACTGACAACGCGCGACCGCCCCACTTTGTTGTCTTTTCACGCAACCTTGCCGTTTCCCTTTCCCAGTACTCGTCGTTTTGTTCGTACTGCTGCAAAAGTACCTCTAGATATCACACCAGCGTGCACGACCACACCACGTTCTCAAATACACAAGGTGCCGATTCCCACTCCTCATGAAAAAACCCCGTACATTTCGACCAGTTGACACAGCTATTCGTTACATTGCAAACATCCTTGGTTATCCTTATCGCTTTGCTAATATTTTCCTTGTCTTCCCAGAAAACAGCTACGTCGCCAGCGTATGTAAGAAGTTTCACCTAACTCGAGTGAAAACGCAAACCGCGCAACTCAGTGCCATGAAATAATTTTAAGCAAAAGGATTCCAAAAGATACAAGATAACAGAGGGGACGCTGGGCATCCCTGCCTGACAGAAGACAGGATGGATATACTTTTTGTCCCATTTTTGTTGACAATTTTGTGGAGCATTTACAATACGCCATGCGTACTCCCTTCTTCACAACCTCCCCACATTTACATGCTCCAGAACGCAAAACAAAATCTCGTGACACACTCTTTGAAAGGCTCTTTCATAATCAATTTCAAGCATGGCAACTCTGCTACAAACATTGGCCGCGGATCTGCTCCTTTAGTTGCAAATGTCGTCAAAAGACGATAGTCTTTGTGCACATTTGCCAAGGAAATTCCTCTATTTGCTTTCCCGCTCACCTCTCATGCTGTTTCTGTTCCGTCGTGCTCATACCAAGGTAAACACACTAAATATTTTTTCTAGGTGATTTGAATTTACCGCGTTCCACTAGTACAGGCGGGGTTCTTCGATGCCAGCGCTGCAGTACGGCGGAGACGCGCGTGAATCGAGGCGGCCGACTTCAAGGTTTACAAAACCGCGTTGCCGGGCTTCACGTGCGTTTCAAGCAGAACGTGAAACCTAGCTAGTGGAACCATCCTTTGCTGTTGCCGCGTGATTTCTCGTATGCCACCAGGATGTGGCGCACGCAACAGAACAGCAGGCGGCGGTTTTGTGCAGTAGATGTAGAATATCATTTGCTATCAAAAAACCAAGCATCCAGGAATTTTAATAAAATACCACTGCAAATGTCCCTGGTGTGCTAATTTTCTGTCTTATATTTGCGTAATGTCATGTTCTTGTTCGACAAAGTTGACAAATATGAACTTATAAACTGGACTTAAACGTTTACATTTGGCTGTGAGTATATGAGACTATTCTGCAGTGAGCATGTTACTTCGGCCGGGTGGCTGAATTGAGTTACAGACAGACAGACGGACATACAGACAGACATACAGACAGACCAAAATTTCAGGGTTTATGTAGCCCAAGAAAGACTATCGTCTTTAATAAACCACAACATTGTAACACGCTACGCGCGACGTGAACATTGGTTAGTATACTTCTCCCCCGTATACCACACGTCTGTTGGGGGCCCAGTAAATCTCTTATTACTCCGTGCAGCCGCCCTTGAGCAATGACTTTCATTAGTACTTTGTAATACGTATCAGCCAAGGTTATTGGCCTGAAGCCAGTAACACATTGGCGTTTCACTCTGTCTTCAGAGTTAGGTATTAAAACAGTGTGTGTTCGCACAAAGCACGGTAGCAGTACTTGTATTTGATGCGCTTCGCTTAAAACCATAAACAAAAAAATGGAGCACAATCTCGGCAAACGACTTCTACAATGCAGTTTGACTATGTAAACCGCTTGGCTTTCGAAGCGTCTGGGGTACGCCGCGAACAACAGCGTTCGTAGTGAACGCTGTTGTTCGAAGGGTACCCCAGAGGCTTCGAAAGCCAAGCGGTTTACATAGTCATCAGCGTTAGAAACTCGTGAAACACTGGCGCTTCTCATACATCTTCCTAATTTTTAGCGCAAAGAAAACTATAGGTACATTTGAGAGAAAAACTTGGCGGCGTATCTGCTCCTTTTGTTGCAAATGTCGTCAAAAGACGATAGCCTTTGTACACATTTGCCATGAAAATGTCCCTGTTTGCTTTCCCGCTCACCTCTCATGCTGTTTTTGTTCCGTCGCGCTCATACCAAGGTAGACACACTAAAGGTTTTCTCACGGCGATTTGAATTTACCGCGTCCGACTACTACAGGCGAGGTTCCTCGATGCCAGCGCTGCAGTACAGAGGGGACGCGCGTGAATCGAGGTGGCCGACTTCAAGGTGTATAGAACCGCGTTGCCGGGCTCCACGTGCGTTCCAAGCAGAACGTCAAACCTAGCTAGTGGAACCTTTCTTTGCTGTTGCCGCGTGATTTCTCGTATGCCGCCAGGAGGTGGCGTGGGCAACAGAACAGCAGGCGGCGGTTTTCTGCAGTAGATGTAGAATATCATTTGCTATAAAAAACCAAGCATCCAGGAATTTTTAAATAAAAGAACACTGCAAATATCTCGTGTGCTAATTTTCTTTCTTATATTTGCGTAATGTCATGTTCTTGTTCAACAAAGTTGACAAGTATGAACATATAAACCGGACTTAGACGTTTACACTTGGCTGTGAGTATATGACTATTGCGCAGTGCGCATTTTACTTCGGCCGGGTGGCTGAATCGAGTTCCAGACAGACAGACGGACATACCGACAGACATACAGACATTCCAAAATTTCATGGTTTAACCCAAGCGACCCAAGAAATACTATGGTCTTTAATATACGTAATTAACCGGCAGCTTCCGCGTTCCTATAGTTAAGAACGCCCGTCGTTTTGTTTTTTACGATAGTAAACGCAAAATGTGGCAGTGCAACGCCGGCACGTGCGGGGAGAAATGCACAAAGAGAACAGAACTCCCGCTGGCGCAGTTTCAGGGAGGGGGCACGCGAGCACTGCGGGGCGGGAAATTTTAATTGCATGGGGTGGCATATGTAAGCGGATAATGGCGGTACAGCCCATTATGGCAATTCACTGATCTGCGCTTCCGACAGCTTTCACTGTGAGTGGAACGGCTTTAGTTTTATTGGTATTTCGGCAAGTCAATTGTTGTACTTTCACTGTGCCGTTTAATTATTACCGGGGCTGCCAGTCACGGCTCTTCGATATGCTTACTTTTCTAATGGGCAAATATCCTCGATGCATTGTTGCATCGTTATCGTCAGAACGGTGTCCTTTCTTATAGCTGTTTTCTTTTAACACGAAATTGTTTTATTATAGGATTCACAAAGATTTCACTTACGTCATGTCGGTCACGGAATTTGGGCCTGTAAAACAATGCAAGCGGCCTGTAAAGCATGAGTACCTGCACATAGGTAGTTAGTGCGGGGAAGAAACCTTTAGCACTAAAGAGTACGTTATATTTAGGGTTGTTCGTTTTTTGGTTTTATATTTTAACATTACAGAGTTTTACGCCGGGATACACAAAGATTTTACTTATGTCGCATCCATCATGGAATTGACGGCAGTACATCTTTGCCCAAGCGAACCGCCAGCAGGACGTAGCTCGCCAAGCACACCCACCAAACAGCAGCCGAAGCGCAAATAATGCTCAGCAGCAGATTTCACTGCACATTTCACCTGCCTGTTTTACCGATTTTATGACATAGGAATCAACCAGTTTCTTCTGGGTAACCGCTCCTTCCAGCACTTGCCCCGGTGGCCACTAGTGCCACAATTTTCTTCTTATGCTTTGCATTTCTGAAGCTGCTAGATTCGGATCTTCCCGTTCGGTGCAACTACTTGTTCCCCTTATGTTACTTGTATGTCAGACGTGTGAAGCGTGTAGTTTGACGCCTTTCTTTCTTACTCTTTGTCTTTTCCCCGCGTAGGTATAAATGACCTCCAGTTTTACATCGGCTAATATATAAAAGATGAATTTGCCGGTGATAATCTCGGCCGTCTGTAATAGAAATTAGAACGAAAATGAGAACGCTTAGCACCCGTAAAGACCTTATTAAAATAAACGACTAATAAACAAGCGATAGCAGTTACCCGAACACTCACAATTTCGTCTACTGAGACTTTAGCAAACGTTTTTGCGTTCCAAGCTGGTAGGGTCGAAATTAACACCCGTGAGAATTGTCGTCACGAAGCATGGACAACATAACCTGTCTTGCCCTTGGCGCTCGTAAGTTACTGGAGGTTCCTTTTATGGCACTGTGAGCAAAGAAAACCAGAAAACCCATATTAAAAGCGCCATCTTCTCATTTCAAACATTTTGCAAGATACAAGAAAGTCAGTGAACATAAAATGCAATCCTCCCATTTAAAACACGCCGTCACCTTGTTTGACGTCCTCCCTTCTTGTTTCCTGCCCTTCCATATCCTTTATTTAGCATCTAGTTTAGGGATTCCCCAGTTTCTTGCTCTGCTGTCATGGGCATCGGGACGGACTTCCAAGGATCTTACAATACGCTGTACTAGTGGTCGCTGGTGTGGAGAAAGTGAAGAAGAATTTATTCGTCAAGGCGGAATAACCTACCGGAATGCACTTGCGGCTAAACTTGTTGACGTTATATTATTTTTGTTGCCGATCATTTTTCAGAACTGCTGGTTTTTTACGGCGCAAAGATATGTTTAGTACATGCGTGTATCATTTATTAGTGCTCGATTTACCAACGACGTAGGTAGGACAAAATTGTTTAGCGTAGATCGTTCAAAGATCAAGGGAACGCAATGGTATATGAGCTGAATCCTCCTGAGATCCGGCTACAAGGATATGTTTAAATTTTGGGCAATAGGAAACGAGGTAATACACCAATGACAAAGCATTCATTCCCATAAAAACCCAATGTCAAATAAATTCGACATCCGCTGGTGCCAACTAGGCATCATTGCTGCAAACACATCATTCACATTCCCACCAATACTGTCCTGGCTCTCAGGAGGGCAGAAACATCACGTATTGGATGACGAAATAAATGCCTAAGCCACGTGGTAGAAGGCGCGCTTGGTCAGCGCGAGCCTTCAGATCATCGCTCAAATCTGCTTGCGTATGGTTTATAGCTTAAATATAAATGCGCGCATTTCGTTTGGTAGTAAAGTTTGTAATGCCTTCGTACAAAGTAGGGGTTCCAGAATTAGGCCGGTGCAGTACAACGCCACTCAATTCAGTTTGCTTTATGTAACATTATCCGTGGTTTTCGTAGGAACATCGATAAAAAAGGAAGGAGCATGAGAGATGGACGGATTTGCGTAATTGAGCGGGCAGTTATCAATCGGCTTTGGTCAACTTTTGCAGCAAAGGAAGCAGTTGCGCTGGCAAATTTTCTTCTGGGTTTAGTGCCACCACGTTTCAAAGCACGTTTTTTCGTTGTGCGTGCGAAGCTTCAGCTTCTGTCTTGATTCTGAAAGCACAACATGTCGCTCGTTCCAAGTCCTACATTCGGACCATTCGTCAATGCCCGGCATTCACCAAAGTCAGCAACATTCGCTCTGCTGGTTCTCGCACTATAACGATGTTACCCTAATAAGAAGTTCTCGGCCTACAGTACATTGCTGTTTTCTGTTAAAACAAAAAGATCAGTGCCTGGTATGACGGCCGCCTTTACGCACCCACAGAATCACATGGTGCAGTAAAGCATAATTTTGGGTGCTGCCTCAGCAGAGCTGTTCCAATTAGGAGCCCGTCTCAGCCATTACTAACGGCAACGCACTGTAGAAATTCCATCCGGTTGATGTCCTGCGCTATTGTGCGAACTAGTACACTCTTCACAGTACTCGCTCTCGTGCTATATGTACCATGATCTGATACACCAACTTTTATTGTGAGGCCCCCTTAAAGAGATATCCAAGCTGGACACGGACGAAAGTCACGCGGGGATTGGTATATTGACACCCCAATGTTTCGCCCCTCACCCCAATTGAGTGGTATATTTGCCCCCTTCTTCCCCAAACAATTTGTTTCTGGGGAGGGAGGCTCTAACTATACCTCTCAGCGGTCTCTGAGAATTCCGAACGAGGCTATACGCAGGATTTCCGGTAAAAAGGTGCCACTCTGTGTAATGCATGCGGCCCTATTTCTGCACGCGAGAGTAATTTATTTTCACCTTGACCTGTGTAGCTTCGAGAAAATAAGTTTGTGCTGTTATAGGTCCACAGGATGTGCAGTTTCGGCGTACAAAAAAAGCCGCCCATGCTAACATTCGAGCCCGAAATATACTGCACTATCCGATACGCAAAAAATGCGCTCAATTTACTCGCGGTCATTGCCTTCCGTGCCTTCAAATATGCCAACACGTGTTATTCGCTTACAGTATGTTTGGTAGTCTGGCAACTTTTAATACGGTAATCTTTAAAATATTGCGGGAAATTCCACGACGACAAAAAAAGATATCGTATATTTTGTGCAATAGAAATTGGACTTTTACGTCTAAGCACACGCTCATCAGCGGTGGCCGGCTTGTGCTTACGCGAGTTGAGGGCTGAAAGAAGGGGGGCACGTGCACGGGTCCTTTTCCTTTCCATTGTCCTTTTCATGCACATAGCGATGACATCCGTGCTGATGGCATGTTTCAAAGTGTATATATCACGGCCCGATGCGACCTGTCTGCAGTCCTGCTTGGTCGAGCGGTTTGGGTTAGTGTGTTACACAGACAGCGAGATGCATGCTCTGACGCGTCAGGAAAAAGGACAGCTCCAGGTTTGTCCGGTCAGAAGAAAGCCTGAGACCTTCCAGATTTAATTCTGCTTATTCGGCTAGCAGGTAGTCTGAATGGCCTGTAAAGAAAAAACATGTTTTGTTGTGCACTCCTTGGACTAGGTCCAGCTTTGCTGGTCATCCTTTCCAAAAGTGCAGGGGCAGTGAATCTTTATTTCCCGCTGTCCATGTTTGCATACACATTTATACTGAAATATTGAAAAAGAAATCTTGCATAGAGGCGTGCCCTCGCGTTCTCTAATTCAAATTTTACGTGAATATTAAATTTAATATTTTTGCAACGCAACATTACGAATGAACTGATCCCACAACAAACTTCCTGAGGCAGATAACTCAGACACCAGAGTCATTTATCACGTCAGTGGCACTTCTGCAAGCGAATGATATATTTGGCACGGTACGCCGTGTTGTTTCCTATAAATTCCTATTTCGGCCTTCTTAGGAGCAGGTCTTGCTGCTACGGGTGTTTCTTCTCGCCAGAGCCAACTGGCAGGGCCGATGCAATGCCACGAAACCGTTCCTTAACATTGCGATGCGCCGCGCAGCTCCAGCAATCATATCTCCTCTGCTCATATGCCATAAAAGAGAAGTTTAGTTTTCTAAACGTTAATTTATTATTACAGGCGGGAACCTAGGGAGGGCAAAACGATGTGTGACAATTAAGAAAATTTATGGGTTGCCGTGTCAGGGATAATGTGTTTTACTAGCAGTTAGGGAATCATGCTCGGCTTTGAATTATTGATTTCGACAGTTCTTTGGTTTTGTTTTGAGAAAAAAGGTAGTGTTGGCGGGTAATCCGCTAAATATAGTGTATGCCGAAGCATCCCAGTGGTAGTTACACTAAAACATTCCAGAGATAACTGCCTAATGCTAAGCACCATAGAATATTTTCAATATCAAACTCTTAACCAGGAAAAAGGAAGGGCTCTGACTTTTTATTTTCAACGTACAGCAAAAGAGAGCGAAAAGCCAGAGACCCGCCTGGAAGAAATACCTGTGCTTCGGGTACCCCAAATTTTCGTAAGTTCTCCAAGTCTTTCATTCAGTATAAATTAAGCTGACGTATCGGAAATACTAATCATGGAGATGGTAATACGAGCCCAATTGGAACTTATCCCTAGCCTAAATCTGATCTCAGCTCCAGTGGTCACTTCAGGTCAAATGAGCCCTGGCCTAAATGTGCCAATTTTAAGCAAACACAACGCGAACTGGTCAAAATCTCCCTCCAAAAAAGCGCGTTAAGTTGGTAGTCTTTTCAGTCATAACAAAAGGATGTGCCGGAGTTTAAAAGCTACTGCCAACAAAACAATTTCTTATCCCCGCGCTCAGAAAACCAGAAAACACGTTCCGCGAAGACGAATCCTTAAGTCAGGATCCCGCAATACAACCCCGGAACATGAATTATGGTGGTCCGCAGCTCAGCTGAATGGTCGAGGGAATCATTAGTTCTCCACACCCGTTACTGAGAAAAGAAAAATGATTGTTCCTATCGATTTAATCCTGACGGCTGCCACAGACTGCAAGTATTGACAACACATTGTCGGACTTAAAAATCCGTAATTTATCGCAGTGGAAGCCGTGAGTATTGCTGGTGGTGTGAACATTGCACTCAATAAATTAGAAATTTATCGCGGTATTAGCGCCTAGTGTCCATAAACGTCTGCTTGTTGATTCATAAAAAGCGACCGGTACCGATACGTGTACTAGGTATTTTCTAAATGACCGCCAAAAATATTTTATAAAATCACAAGGAGATGCGCATTTATACACGTCATACAGATACTCCATGCAGATACGGTGTCTGGCATGGCAGGCACCTGGTAAGAGCATTCGGAGTCCACGCACTGGCTTCGGAGTTAGTGAAATAATGGTTTTCAAACAACCACTGTTCATTCTTATCTACGTTCATTGTCATCGACCAATGATTGACATTAGCCACAGTGTATAGTGAATGAACAATTCACGAAACCGAGACTTTGTTACCATTTCATGGTGTGGCTGCAGCCAATTTTCGTGCGAGTGGGTGACAGACCGAATTGAAAAAAATGGCGCCGTCTTAGCTGAGCTAAACCTGGTTATGCAAAGCAAAACTTATCTTAGCCCAGGGAAATACTGGTTTCACTCGGTTAACCTTTGATTTAGCTGTAATTATGTACTATTCCTGCCTGCCTTTGTCTGCGCTTGCTGTCCCGCTGCCGGAGTTTTCCGGTCCAAAATGCTCACTCTTCCTTAGTCTCCTACCCTAGCTTCGCGCGCTTGACATTCCGGACGCGCCCCAGTAAACCTGTTCGCGGGGTGATATCCGCGGGGTGGTCAGACGCCGCTTTCCCACGACGTTTTAAAGCCTGAGGCTCCCGCGCAACGTTAAGAAAGTACGTCCCTAGACCACTGTCCTCCATCGCCAAGATCGCGTTAGTACGGCGAGTCTCGTGGTCAGGCAGTGACCCAGCTTCGGAAAGCGCAGGTGAGAAATGGACAGTGGCGGCGGCGGCGGCGGTGGCCGCAACGGCTCGCGAACGCGGCCGTCGGCAGAGCCCGGCCCGGCGAGTTACGTGATGCGCTGACAAGGATGCTGACCATCTGCGGTCAAATTAAGGTCAAATTGCCCCACATATCGACAGCGTACGACGCGATAAGTAAAGCTTTGCTGTATAAGTCTCACCGCGCGACCTATTTTCGCACCAGAAATCTCCGGCGTTTCATTTTGGAGGCTAACACTTTTTCAAATGACTGATAGAGTACAGTTAAATCTAAGGAGGGTTTAGTATGCCGACAACAGAACTTCTTACTGCTTTTGTGCCTGTGGGGTGCTGAGTCATATATTCTTGACGTTTCTTTGCACAAGCTTAGACTGTGCATTGATTATATTAAGAGATCTATTCATAGCGAGGGTCAATCATGAGCTAAAAAATTCAGACGGTAATATATCTGTATTACAGGTAATATAAGGCTTTCCTGGCAGGCCAAATCCACTGCTTCGTTCCGAATGCAGTGCTACGGTTCAGCGCGCCGCTACGTTTCTCTCGCGCATTGCAAGCTTTGTGCCGTGCTCCTGCGTGTTGGGGCAGAGCGTGCCCTACTCATCTCCGCCCACCGCGCAGCGCCACGCTGTCGGTGACCAAACTCGGCGGCTTCCAACGGATATTCATCTAGAAACGTTTACCGGAGAAGGGGACGCCTCAGCCGAGATCTCTGTCTCCCCTCTCTCAGACTTAACGAGCACCTATACTGCCGGACCCTCACGAACTCTGGAAAGAGTGTGTGTGTGTCTGTACTATTTTCGGGCTCTGCGCACAAAAGCATATGAAAGCCGCCAAGCCGTTGTCGCTATTGTGTACAAAATCCGCCTTCTCTGGATAGTTAAGATTCGTTTTGCAGCAGCAAATCCATGCTGTCACCCTCTCTACTTCTGCTGTAATCCCGCCCGTAACCGTATTGTTCCTGTATCGCATGGGCTCATCTTTCGCCGTGCAGTAAAACAGTTATGTTTGCCTTCAGCTTCTGGTCGTCACCACTAAGGCAGCAAATTTTGCTGGACGTCTTCACCATGCCACCACGCTCTACGGAAGCGCCGAAACCCTGATCGGGGATGCCTTCCCGAACATAATAACTGGTGCCAGCGGCGCGAGCTCCAACACCAAGGACATCAACACGGCTTTGGACTTCGCAGAATTCAAGGCAGTCAATGGTGACTGCGGGAGCTTTCACATGCTGTGTTTTACGAGGCTTCAGGGGAGAGCTGGTAGGATGTGTGATTGGTCGCATGGGTTATTCGCGCAGAACTATTTTGGTGCATTGGGGAGGTAGTACTCGAGACAGCCATAAATTTGAAAGCGTTGGAAAAAAAACGGTTGGTCGAGCTTGGAAAGGAGTTGCGCTTGAATATTTCGGACCAGCTGTGAAAGCCACAGCTGATACAGGCTATACTCGCCTTTGGCGCTGATGATGTCTGAGCGCATTGAGCTTATCATAAACGAGAGAACAATCAACATCAGGCTGCAGAGGCGGAGCGCCAACAAGAAACACAAGAACAGGAGCTCAAGAGGGAAAAACGAGAACCGGAACGCGAGGAGAGAAAGCGGGAACGCGAACACGAGAGGCAGCAACAGGGACGTCAACTCGAGCGATAACAGGAGCTTGAGAGGCATAAACGAGTACAGGATCTCGAGAGAAAGAAGCGAGAGCCCGAAATACTATTCAAGCGTGAAAAGCGAAGGTTTAAAGGGGTATTCACACGAAAGAGAATTCCACCGTTTGGCTCCCAGGAGTGCGCATCACGTCACCCCTATGTCACGGTTTCTCTCCGGCGCACCGCTCCAATCGGAGGTCGCAGCTTCTGCTCACCAGCTACAAACAATGCGATGGTTGGCGGCGGAGGCGGCGGGATTTCGTCTGCTCGTCGGGCAGCTGGCCGCGACTCAAGTTCTAGAGCAGTTGCAGGCACTTTGTTTTTATTGCTTATTACAATGAACAGGCGCACTGAGCGAGCCGCGTATACCACCCGCACGGTCACTGCGCGAGCGGGGGCCGGGAAGTGGCGCAGACCGGCGCAGATAGCTCAAGCGATAGCTTGTTATCGCTCCCCGAGGCGCATACAGAGCTGGACATACGAGAAAGGGGATAATGATATGATATAAAGTTGCATTGAAAATTGACATCTGCGCCACTTGCGAGCGCGGCAATCGAATATTCGCCGCAGTGTTAAACCTAACATTTGAATGCGGGCCCGTAGGCGGACCGGCCGGCTGCTCCAAGCGCGCGCATCAACCACCCACTGCGTCGCACGTCGCGCGCCGTTCTCTACCCGCGGCAGCGCCTACATCGCGTCCACGGCCAATTTTTGGGCGGCTGACAGGATCAGTTCGTGGGGGCATTAGCACAAATTGCCCCAGTAGTGGAATCGGCGGTGCTACGGCAGCTCTGCTTTAGAGATAGGCGACTGCAAACACTGATGTCCGTCCGACAGACACATCCTCCTAGTGAGGGAAGGAGTTGGCCGAGCGGAAGTCCGCCTGCAGTGACGTCACGACCTCCCTCGGATTTCCCCGCTGAAACGCTCCGTCTGGTGAATACCCCTTAAGCTGGATACGATGCGCCTCGAAGTCGAGGCTTCCAGACCTAGACGTGAGAGGGACAGAACTGTGCAGTCTACGCCGACTGAGGGACTTCGTTGCGAATTAGTTACCCCATGTGAACCTACAACGTAGGTAGGGACATCTACCTTTTTTGGACAATTTCAAGCGTACGTGCGAGAAGGCCCAGTTTAGCAAAGACACATGACCACAAAAAGCTGCTTCCGCTTATGCCCATGTTGACATGCGACGTCATAGCCCACTGGCCAAATGAGGAAGAGCAGGATTACGTGAAGGTCTATGCAAGCCTCCTGCGGAAGTACAGGCTGTCTGCCGAGGCATTTCGCCAGAAGTTTAATAAAGCCGAGAGAGCTAAGGGCGAGTCATACTTCTGAGCCACCGCAGCGGTGGCTCAGAGGTACAGCAGTCGCCTCGTATGCGAAAGGTACTGGGTTGGAATACTGGTGCCGCCGGGCACCCACCGGTTTCTTTAATGGGTGCAGGCGTCCCTGGTTGAGTGCGGACCCTTGAAAGGGGAATCCACGTCTGGAAAGCTGCCTTTACCCTTTCGAGGGGCCCCTGACCATTGTCCATCTGGCGGGGCCCCCGGCCATCATGCCGCGTTGCGCCATTGCCGGGGGTGAAAGAGTCTGGCGGCATTTCCCGCCACAGGCGGTAGCGAGTTGAGCGTCCATCGTGGCTGTGGAAGGCACCATGTGAATTCGTGTTCCTTGGTGGCGCCGGGCACCTACCGATAAAATAGGTACAAGCGACTCCCCGGCCTGGCGCTCGGCCCTTGTGTGGGACTACAACGCTTGGGAAGTTCACCCGGCTTTAACGGGAAATCGCCCCTATGGAATGGGGCGGTTGCAAAAACGCAGGAACTTTTTTTTTTTATTCAATGGCCATCGAGGAAGTGGTAGGTAAATCCTAGTTTTATGAACATACATACGCCGCCACCCCTTTCCGATTTTTTGTTAAAAAAACGGCACTGTATCCGTCTAAATGTATGGTATTCAAATCAGTGTACCACGTCTCAGTCAGCATTATAACCGACAAGGAAAACCCGAACTCGTTTGTTAAAATCCGAAAGCCATCATATTTTCGGCGTGATGACTGCTTGTTCATATGTAAATATGTTAATGGCGATTTCACTTTTCAACATCGCACCTGCGTGTGGTTTGAATAATACAAGATGATGTCATAGCTGATTAGTGTGGATCGACAAAGAAGTTCTTTCAGTTTGCAGACAAGTAGTGATGTACTGCCAAATGAGAAACAGACCATAAAAAATATCACTGTGCCTACAGGTTTCATCAACAAGGGCAGAAAAACGCATCCAAGTTGTTTTCCAACTCGTGTCGTAATACAAGCATAAACGCAAACAATCCAGATAATAGCAAAATAGGCAGCTACAAACCAGTATTTCGAAAATTAGAGCGTACAAGAGAAAAAAATATAATCAGAGTTTAAAAAAAAAAAAACATAAAATAAAAGTATCATCTCACCTGTTTTGGTTTATTTTCTGTCTCACGTAACAGTGATTCGAGAAAGGGAGGGTCGTCCTCTGTCCCGGATTTCGTTCACGCAGATTACTGTTGAATTCGTTTAGTATGTCCTTTAAGCAATGTCAACTTGACACGACTGTGGTAGTTGTACTCGTTTTGATTTCATATGCATTCGTTTCTCTGATGAAGTAGCTAGAGATTCATATATTATGACTTCGATTAACATATGTCCTGGCGGGTGTCGACTGACCTGGCTGTATTTAGAACAACGCACGTGGTGTTGTTGGTTATAAGTGCTCAATCCACCTTGATTTTAGTTTCTTTTTGAAGAACTTGTATGTACAGAAAGCCAGCAACCCTTCGCACTTCATTATATTGCCGTTGATTGAGTTTAAAAATTCAACCGCTTCGGATTTGTGGGAGCGATAACGTTTGGGGTCAGGATTTTGAAAATACCTCGAAGTATATAAAAAACAGCCCTGTAGCTGCTCTGTTACCGCGAGTTTCTGCAGATGCTCACGCAAGCAACCGACACTGTAGAGTTTAAGAAGCACGTTTGCTGTGGATAGGCCAAAGCTACTTTAGCCAACTACGATACAGCCAACGATGTCCAACTTATATTGAATTTCGAGAAATACATCACAAATGTCATTACAACTTCCATATTAGCAAAGTCTTTAAACATACACTATGCCGCAAATGACTGATTAAAAGCGATCCAGTGTTATGGCAAAAACTTGAAAGAGAGAGAAAGAGATAACAACCTATATTAATGCCTGCAATTACAAGTGAGCCCGGAGGGGCGAGCCTCTAAGTCGCGGCCACGACGTCGTGTCGGCGTGCTCTACTAGCCGCTGCCAGACCACGCACCGCAGGTCCCGGGGTGTGCCCGGATCCCGCAGGCACGATCAAAGGCATCTGGCGTTCGAGGGCTGCCTCCACTTGCTGGACGGCCCGGAGTTGTGAGTCGTATGTGGATGAAAACAAATGAAACTACCATTTAGGCACTTATGAGTGGTGATTTACAAATGAATGGTCATAAAAAAAGAACATATCTTTCACTCATCGTAAAGCACCTAAATGTTTTTGGTGTGGCAAAATAGCCCACTAAAAATGGTGGCGGATCTTCTTGCTTGGCTTCAAATCTCGCCAGAGACGATTTTCATCTGCCACCCCGGTTCGCTAGTGGTATACCTAGAAAGACATTTTCAATCACTGCCATTGTAATAAAGCCGCGTATCCGTTTCAATTACACGAAAAGAAAGCACGCTAGTTGCATGTCATGGTTGATATCTTGTGTTTGCCTTTCCTTTTTTCCAATATTGTACCTACATGCCTACATAAATGCTTGCATGCCAACCAGCTGGAGAACCCTTCTTCGAGTGTATCAGTTCGTGAGCCTGACCCAGCGCGACGAAACAACACAATCTACAAAGATTTATAAGCCAGCCGTGAATTCCTACCAACGAAGAATTGCGAGCACAAAAGCAGCAGTTGATGTACGCCAGGGCCATAGTCTATTGGTCCATGGTTTATAGAGTTCTTCACTCTTGTGCAGAAACTAAACCGCTGCCTATCACAACAGTCACGGGAGCGTCCGACTGCGTAGCTCATGCCGCTGTGTACACCCTTAACACCGGTGCTCCCTAACCTTTCCTGGTAGAGGTCGTAGTCGTGCAAGGCTGCTTTGTACATCCCGTGGTCATCCACTTCCGCTGAGCTGTACCACCTCCCCCCGCCCTGCTGCGCTCGTGAGATTCCCTTTTATGCCAGACTCCCTAGGGGGGCGAATGTTTAGTGCCTGATGCTCACTACACACGTGTTCGTTGCGCGCTCACTGTGCGCAACTCAGTCAACTACGGCGAGCATGACACGTAGAGGAGCTGACGTCCCTAACTCTTTTCGTCCTGGGCCCAGTGCGCTGTCATTCATATTAGCCAGGCGCTGCGTCCCCACATTACATACATACGTGCATACATACATAAATACATACATACATACACATAAGTACACACGTACATACATACATACATACATACATACATACATACATACATACATACATACATACATACATACATACATACATCAATACATACATGTATGTATGTAAGTATGCATGCATACATGCATACACACACGCGTGCATACATACGTACGTACACGCAAACTTCATACACACCATAACGACGTGGTCGCTGTGCGGAAATTATATAAGAGGCAAGTATTTTACAAGCGCAGCGAGACAGACAGACAGACAGACAAAATAAAGGGCTATAAAATAAAATAAAAGCCCAACCCGTACCACATACGTATCACGGGTGACGCCAGTTAAAAATAAAGAAACTGGACCGAAGTCAAAGAGTGTTTTTACGAGAGGAAGAGAAGAAAGAAAGAAGAAAGAAGAGAGATCTATCACGCGAAACCAAGTCAAGGGAGGGGACGGGAGGAAATCAGTGGTATTTTTTAAACTATAATGTGGAAGCTCGGTTATGAGTCAACATGTCGGTTTTCATACGTGTGATCAACGAGAACATCCCCAATGGATTACGCGCCGGACCGAGCGGTCAACAAAGAAGAGGACGACAACATGCAGTTGGCGGAAGAGCCGCGGGTGGAACGCCTGCGTTCGGAAGCGACTCCAAGGCTGTAAGGCGCCAAGGCAGTGCGAGACTCAAAGCTGGAGCAGTTCGTGCTGGGACCTTCGTAGGTCGACTCGGGAATTGCAGGAAGGCTTTTCGGCTGGCGTGCTTGTGTTGCGCAAGCCTCACTCGGATCGGATTCCCCCGCATCCCGTTGCCATGTCGCTCTCGGGCTACCGTTGCCTGGGCAGCCGCTTCTTCACAACTCCCTCTGAGGGGAGCTGTGACACGTCCTCGTGGGGGTTTCCGCCAAATTGACATCGAGGTGGCGCTTTACCTAAAGTCATAGGGCGGCACTTCGCGACCCTCGTAGAACGTTCTATCTTTCCCTCGTATTAGTCCGAGTGCTTTTGTGTAGTGTATTCGTGCCGCAGTAACTTTCTGTGTTAATTTTCTCTCTCATATCCGTGCCGGTTCTTTTCAATTCTAATATTTACTCCGTTCTTTGTGTTCTTGGAAGGAGCGCCAGTACTTTCTCCGATACTACGAATTTAAACGCTAACGTGGCCCACCCTTTTATATACACAAACTTGCATGCATGCATGCATGCATGCATGCATGCATGCATACGCACAGCCAGACAGAATGAAAGGCAGACAAAAAAAGCTTTCTCCGATAATATCTGTTTCCGCCTGAAGAATCCCTCAATTTTTCAGCGGCCTACATCTGACGGGAATATGGAACGGCGGTGCCTCTATGTTCACAAGTTAGTCTGCGTAACACCTCTCCATCACATCATCTTCGGCTTACAGGGATGGGTGGTTTTTTTGCCACCGCTACAAAATGCCTCGTACTATTGCACACTTCCAATTCGCCTTGACTGGTGGAAGTTGCCTGGGTTTTAACGCCCACGGCTACAGTAGCGCTTTCACTCAAACGGCCAGTTATTGCTTTTGCTTTAAACACAGCACAAAACCGTGTCGAGAAGGTGGTCAGGAAGAGAACAAATGTGGATGTGTCGAATTAAGGACACTGTTTTATATATGTGGATGTTGATATTGCAGCAATTAAACAGCAACAAAATTCACTCTGGATGACCCCATGCTGTGTGAAAAATATAACTGCTGCCCCAAGGACTCGGATCAAATCAGGAACGCAGGCGCTGGAAACGTCGATCGATGGGGAGTTGTGAACGTAGACGTCGCCAATGTGGCACTCACAGCTGAGAACGTTCGACTAATGGCTTTAAAAAGGTGGCTATTGATCAGGTATCAACGCAAAACGATATTGACGTGATTATATGTATAAACTCACTTTCTGAAGAATTCTTTGAGCTTGAAAATTTAAACATTTAAAGAGAAAGTCAAGTCAAATATATATTCTAGGGATGAGAAGTATAAACTTGGGGAACAAATAAAAGTTTTCAGCGGCATGAGAATTTAAAGGGACACCGAAGAAAACCAAAGTTGGTCCAGGTAGATAAATTGGAGTTCAAGAAAACGAATATACCAGTTCCTAGGGCAGTACCTACAGAATAACCAATGACTGGCCGGGTGCACTAAGAGTCGCCTTAGGAACAACAGAATGAGATTCGCGTACACAAGTTGTTAACTAAAGATACACGTGAAATCTTTCTTTAGAGGTTAACTTTACGACTCACACAATTATAAATCTACAAGTATATTGAAGCCGTGGAGAAATCAGCAACCTGTCCAGCCGCAGCACCACTGCAGGTTGCGTGGTCATTGCAGGTTCCATTATGTAGCATGCCTGTCACTTGCAATTCTGACAATACCAAAGTTCGCTAGGGCGTGCATCTGTCGAGCCGTAAATTTCCAGTTTTGGGATGAAAGCGCCCATGCACACCCTCTTAACAACAGCATGCAAATGCACACGAATTGCCATTTAGGTGCTCGAACACCCGAGTAACTAGTCAACTTCTAGTACGCTGTACCTTGGCGCCGTTTTAACAATAGGCATTGGACGCTGTTACAAGTGGATCTAACAGATGGCGCACGTGGTTAAGCCGTGTGCTCAGACAGCATGTCAACCTATAGTTTAAAAGCGGACGGGCCGTACACTAGACGTTTGGTCGGTAAATTAAAGGGTCGTGCTAATTAACATTGTTCAACACTATCGTACATCCCACGCGGCATCAAGATTGCCACACACCGAGCGGAAGCTGCGCAGGTGCGGGGTTTGGGCAAGTTGTTTTGTCGTATGCGCCCTGTGCGCGACCAGTGGATCCTCTCACCGCGATGGTTCGCTTAATACGATTTATTGATTGATTGTGGGGTTTAACGCGCCGACGCAACGCAGGCGATGAGGCGCGCCGTAGTGGAGGGCTCCGGATTAATTTTGACCACCTGGGGATCTTTAACGTGCGCCGAAATCTCGTACACACCGGCGTTTTTGCTTTTCACCTCCATCAGAAAAGCGACCGCCGCGGCCGGGAATCGAACCCGCGACCTCGTGCTCAGCAGCGCAACGCCTTAGCCACTGAGCCACGGTTCGCTTAATACGTTTTAGTTTTTCTGCTATACAACACCAGCACCTCACTCACTTCGGGTCGCCGTTTTTGTCACACGAAGCATCGTGCAATGGCCCGAGGGTCGAAGCGCGTTTTTTGTTGGTAATGTCTCTGTAATTAAAGCATCTTTCGCCACCAATAAAATTCTGAGAAGTGTGCGGGGCACTTGAAGTTCCGTCTGAACCAAACTTGCTAGTTGTCTTCACTTTCCTTTTAATGGTTACTGCGAGCTAATAGCCCCAAACCAGGCGGTTAATTTTCGAATACGTAGTGTAATAAAACACATGGGGCTTCAAACACACGTGATTGCTTGTCCGCAAGCATGAAAATGTCACGCACTCTAGCCAACTATGCTTTGCTCAACAATTCCATTCCATGTTTTCTAATGATGAATGGTTGATAAACATCCCACTGCAGGCATGAGAATTGCTACACTGAAGCTGCATATGGGATGAAAGCTTAAGAAAATCACAAAATTATTTTCATTGCCGTACACTTTAGGCACCACCACAAATATAATTAATGAGGTAAAAAATGTCACTAATGCGTCCTATTTGCAAAACTGACGAATGGCGGTGATTTGCACAGTTCTGCATCAGAGTTGTATGAGGGGTCTCCATCATCTATATCCTGCAGATTGTGTCCTGTTTCTCTTGAAAAAAAAAGGCATCGCAATATTTCTGCAACCCTGTCCGCACAAGGAAGTTTTCAGTCATCATTAGGATCTTAGAAGCGTCCGAATTGATTGGCTCGAGAGGTATCCGGTTCTCTGCTCGTGGCAGGCTTTTCCTTGGGTCGCGGTAACAGCTGGCGCTAATATCCGACCAGCCAATGATTCCCTTGGCGTCCCTAATGATGTATCGTCGCTTCATTAGGTACTGTTCACATGGATGACAAGTTGTCTTGTACACTCGTTCCGGTGCTTGTAAAATCTAACAGTAATGGCACCCCTGCAAAAATAGTGTCTTCGAGTGCAACTATAAACAATCTAGCTTAGCGTAAGTTGTGCAAAAACGTAATTTGTGTGGATTCTATTGGTAAGTTGGCGTGAAGACCGCAGAGAACCTATGAAACCAACAATGAGATCTGCTGGAAAACATTACTAGATAACTCCATCGGAAGATTCTTTATTTTTAGGTAAACGGTTAAACAATCATTGTTCAACTTGCTAACATGGTGACACTTTATGTGTTGACGTTCCTGCGGCCAGAAAACGTGGCGTAAACTATTGGCTGGATGTGATCAAAAGCAGCAAGCCAGGAAAGTTCTGATAAATGTTGCATAAGAAATTTTGAGCTTTACATGGAGGTAACCTTTCGAATATCGCGGACACCGGTGCCCAGCTCATTCGCTTCCGCAAGAACTGTACCATGACATTGCTTGATGTAGTGAAAAAGATCGAAAATTGACAGAAGTATCTACAAGACCCTTCGGTTACCTTTACCTAACGACGCATGTCCCTTCGGACTTGTTCAGCATGAAGCACGGTTCCGAGAATATGCGACCCTGTTCTTGGTCTAAAATGTCACAATTTGGTACCCAAACCTGGATTCAACTCTTACAGTAGCCAAGCAGTGGGTTATTTAGTACACCGCGCAAAAAGCACTTTTGGATACGTGTCTTGGGTGGACTCCTTATATTTCGCCGTGAATACATGACCCCGACACCCACGAGCCCGACTTGCAAGAAGCCGTTTACCATGCTTCCGCGCGTACAAATTGACAAATTGCACTGGTTTACTTGGACCCTTCAACAATAAAATCGCCAATGGCGAAGTCACAGTAACCTTTTATTACGGCCAAACTCCTGCTATATAAATATTCATCTTCTATAGCCCACAAGCAAATATTTGCCTCCATACGGAAAACCGGCCAGCTCTTCAAGCAGAGAAGCTTGCAGGAAAACAGCTTTAAAAGGGTCATGGTTTGGGCCTGTTGGTGATGCATAATTGGAACTGAAAGCTCAAATTAGGCACGGACAAAGAAAGGGGACAACAGGACGAGCGCTAACTACCAACAAAATGCATCTGGAAAAAACCACCATATATACATGCCAGGCTTTCCACTTGCATATCACCACACATGCGCAGAGACACTTATAATCGCCTGATATAACAGAGTTCTTTTTGAGAAAGGGATACAGATGGTGTGCTCATGAATTGAGACTGCAACCTATCTATTTTGTCAGCTTCTATAATTTCTCTTGTTAATCTATCTTTATTCTTGCCGATTATGATGCATTTGTCCAAGACTGGTTTGCAGTGCGGTTTGTGATGACACATGAAACAGTGATGCGCTAACCATCCACCACTCCCGTTTTTGACATTGCCAGAGTGCTCGCGAAGATGGTCATTAACACAGCGACCAATCTGCCCAATGTAACGTTTGCCGCAAGAAAGAGGAAATTTATATATCACGTTTTGTGTGCATGTTGTGCGCTTACATTTATGTTTGTACCGAAACGGCTAGAGCGTTAACCCCAGGGATTGCTCATTATGCATAACTTGCCCAGTTTTTCTGGGGCAGAAAAAACCACTCTAGTATTGGCACGTCCGGCAATTTTCTTCAAGTTGTGGGAAATATTGTGAAGGTAAGGTATACCTGCATACTTTGGACGGTTTTTGAGTGAGGCCGGCAGCTCTCCCTTCGTTCGGGCTCGCAACGTTTTGAGCAGGGACTCAGCAACAGCGATTTGCAACAGAGCGGGATACCCCGAGTTGAACAATCTTAGTGAATGTCGACGGAGGGTAGCCTCCGGCAACAATCGCAAAGATTGTTGCCGTGCCAATATTAGAGTGTTTTTTTCTGCCCCAGAAAAACTGGGCAAGTTATGGATATTGAGCAATCCCTGGGGTAAACGCTCTAGCCGTTGGGGTAGAAAACATAAATGTAAGCGCACAACATGCACAGAAAACGTGGTATACGAATTTTCTCTTTCTTGCGGCAAAGGTTACATTGGGCAGACTGGTCGCTGTGTTAGTGACCGGCCTCGCGAGCACTCTGGCGATGTCAAAAACGGGAGTGGCGGATGGTTAGCACATCACTGTTCCACGTGTCACCACAAACCGCTCTGCGAACCGCTCTTCGACAAATGTATCATTATCGGCAAGAATAAAGATAGATAAACAAAAGAAATTATAGAAGCTGAAAAAAAAAGATAGGTTGCAGTCTCAATGCGCGAGCACACCATCTGTATCCCTTTCTCAAAAAGAACTCTGTTATCCCAGTCGATTATAAGTGTCTCCGAGCATGTGTGGTGATACGCTAGTGGAAAGCGTGGCATGTATATATTGGGGTTTCTTCCAAATACATTTTGTTGATAGTTAGCGCTCGTCCGGTTGTCACCTTTCGTTGTCCGTGCCTAATTTGCGCTTTCAGTTCCAATTATAAAACAGCTTTGCTAGACTGCCAACGCGAACATTCTGGGAGAGGGTGGAAATCCTGATCTCTTTGATACATCCCGCCGCCACTAACTCTGATGTTCTGATTAATATAGTGAACTGCGGTTTGGCATATGATACCGGCATCGTTTTGGAACAGCACTAAAGACACAAGAAATTGAAAAAGAATGCAGTAGTGCATCACGAAGGGCATGCAGTTCGCAGTGCCTTGAATGCAATTATATTAATTTTATTTTGTACTGTCAGCTACACCCGCCGAGGTTGGGCACTTTCGCGTGGCTCCTGGAAAGCCGTGCTGCGCAAGCGCGGAACGTGGCGGCCCGGTCCACTTGATTGCCATGCGAGGGGAGGCCGGTGTGCAACCGATGGCTCGTGCATCGTGCTCCGCAAGCGCGACACGTGGCAGCCTGGTGAACTTCATGATCATGCCAGGGGTGGCTGGGTGTAGTTCTAATGACTCGTGCGTCGCAGCAACACCAGCAATGCATGTGGAACCACACCCCACGCGTCCTGCGTCTTGGACGACCTCGGTTCCGCACGTGGAGGCCCGGTCCACTTAATGATCATGCGAGAGGTGGCCGGGTGCGGAACCGATGGCTCGTGTGTCGCAGCAACACCGTCGTGCGCCTGTGGAACCAGCTTAGCTCGGGAGTGATTGGTGACGCTGCGCCGCAGCCGCGTGATAAATATACCGCTGTCACACAACGAATATACCGTGTGTGTCATTGAAGCAGCAGTTAGCATGCTAATCAAGCTAATTCTAGAAAGCGAGGACAGCTAAGAATAACGAGTTGAACCTTACCTCACGCTACGTATATCCTAGCATAACCGATCTAAGCCAGTGCTAATTTTTAGCCCAACAAAATTGGCAAAAGGCGATAAAGTTTAGTAGTTGGTCATGGGATCATAGAAAAAGGGGACGTTATTATTGCAAATGAACAAAATGCGGAACAGTAGCTATTGTGTGTGCAATATATATTTTCCCGATTCACGTTATCATATGTAACTAGAGGCGATTTTCCACCCTCCGTTACTTGTACTCGATTTTGAAACGTTATGGCGTTTTCCTTTCAAGGCGGTTTTTACGGAGTAGAACAGTAGAATAATGAACAAAAACCCTGCAGCAAAAATGTTTTCCACTTTTGAGCTTCGTGTATTCAAGAAAAAATGAGGTTTGGGTTTTTGACCACTGCTTCCCTGAATGACTGAGGACAGTGACGCAAAGCTCAGAGGTGTGAATAGCTCTCTGGAGAATTCCTTGTTAAGGTACAGTGACCCCATTTTTCACACTCAACAGAGCAACCTGTCGCCTCACAAGGAGCGCTCGCACCTGTTTTGTAATATATTTGGCCTTGAGCCCATTCCTGGTCTTATTTCGCTTCATTGTACCGCCTCTTTTCTCGTATGAGATAGCGAAGAGGTCGAAAATGTATCATATCTTGCAAAAGAAACGTCTCCCCCGCTTGACGACCAGAGAAAGAGATTGCAATTTATACCCTTCGAAGCAAATTCGCTGCAGTTATTATATGGTTTAGTTAAATATAGCAAGTATTATTTGGTAATTCTGGAAATAGAAATTACGGAAGATGGTGCCGCTGAAACTCCGAAAACACAACTTCTGAACAATTAAGAACCTGAACGTACCGGAGTTACGTTACTTCGCCAAAGTTAGCTTAATGCATTTGTGTCCAACCAAATCATGTTTTCTTTTCTGGAACTGTTCGTGAAAGAAACTAGAGAAGAGGTTTCGCTGGTTGAAACGGTGCAAACTTAACAAAGGTGTTTTTACCCTCCCTAGTTTGCAGCAATCAGCCACACCGCGGATATCCTGTTATATGTTTAAGCGTAACCAAACAAACCCCGTACATGTATAATGTATGCAGAGTCATTAACCAATGAGACGCGACCAGGGAAATACGAACCAGAACGAACTAGGTGTAATGATGGCGTGCTATTGATATATTTGAAAAGCCACATTTCCCAACTTTGTTACTGCAACCACGTCACGCGTCAATTTGACTCTAATGGACGAAACCTGCGCTTCTTGTATGTTCTGGTTTATCTTCTCGTAACCGCGTTTCATTTGTTCATGACAGTAAGTGGAGTTTCCCCCAGCACCAGAACTATTATAACGCAAACTCCATTGACTAGGTTTTTTGGAAGCCAAAGTGTGCGATGTCGGTTAGGCTAACATCTAAATAAGGCGGAGACAGCATAAAATAATACACTAAATGACTTTTTAAAAAACACCAGTAACAGAACAACGAATCATATTAGGAATGGTCACAATTCGCCGCAAAGCCCTATTCGGGTGTATTTACCACTCATCACAGGGTAGCGCGGTTGATCTCGAGCAACACCTGTACATTAGTGATTTCACCATAACACCCGTGCGTATGATTTTTGGGGTATGTAACGTAAGCGTGTAATAAAATTTGTCTGCAGTTATTCACTGCCGCGCATCTTATTCCACCTTTGTAGCTTCCGGACTTAAAATGCCTTAACGTGTTTTTTAAGAAGACGTTTATTGACTCTAGTAAAAGAGGAAGGTTACAAGAATAGAAATATCGAGAAGAGGGTCCCATAGCTTACACTGCACCGGCACCCTCAGTATATAATTACAAAAAAATACAGCGAATGCCGCCAAAGACAGATTAAATAGTCACAAATCGCAGTGTTAGACATCTAGAGATAAAGTAACAAAATAGGAATACAAACATAGAAATTATCTCATAACATTACTAGGGTGGCTCAATAAAAGGAAAGAACGAGAAAAAATACGAAGGAAAAAAGGAAAGCAGTGAAGAAAAACAGAAAAGAAGAAACTGAACACAATACACTATGTTGTATATGTCAAGTCACAATTTTAAACTGAACAACAATTTGATATGTGAAAGATAAACGAATAGACTAACCAGCGCATCTAAGCGACATCTCCAAACAATTTTTACCTAGAGAAAAAAAACTAACGCATTTTAGCGGGTGAGTATTGCACAGCTAGAAAAAAAAAATGAAGAATAGAGAACAAGCAAAATGAATTGTAATGTAGCTGACACTCAAGGAAAAAAAATTATCCCATTAGCCATACAGAACCACAAACACACAATTGCAAAACAAAATCGCCAACAAACAAGCTTGCAATAACAAAAAAAAACACAATAGCATTGCTTGCGCGATTTGGTTTAGCATAAAGCTCTAGACTGGGCTAGTTGGTAATTCATAGTAATCAAATTTAGCGCAACAGAAACACACAGGAGGTAAATAATACGCATGGACGAGCGCTCACTTCCAAATATTTCTTTATTCACATGACGGCAAATATACATGCCTAGCCTTAGCAGGAACAATGAAAACAGGAAACACAAAACGAAAACAAAAATGCTGACAAAAAAAGAGCGAGTACACCCAGAACGCGCCAAACATTTTGACAATGAGAGTGGCCTTCCGGTATAGCATCACATTGCAGGAAATGTAGTGCACGGTCAGATAATGCAACCGACGGTTCGCTGACACAGTCGTTCCGTTCCCGCGACATTTGAGCTGCCTCACTGATTTAGCACGCTTGCTTGTCCTAAATTATCTCGACTACTGTGGTGCCAGGGAACTCCGCAGTGCAACTCCTGCACGTGTTGACATGCTGTGCCAAAAAACCTTAATTGCCATTATGCACATTGGCATGCTCGCTTAGGCGCTCATTGAGGCATATGCCAATCTGTGCCACGTAGCTCACGCCGCACGACGAAGGAATTCTGTAGGCTACATTTTGAACAGATTCTACGAACTGTGCTCGGTGTTTGACAGCGCATTTGACCCCACGTCGCTTTACGGGACCAGTACTGCTAGCCAGCTAGGACAACTTATCAGGAGTGCTGAAAACGACATTCACGTTAACACGTTGTCCCATGTTCTTAAGTAGAAGGGACACGGAGTGCATATACGGAATTACAGCCGCTCTCTCTCGTGTTTCCGCTGTAGCTTGACCTTGTATGCCGCAGGCAGTGCCCCTGCAATTCTGTTTCCTTCACAATGTCTCGGCTACAGAGACATGCAATAGGCGAGGGGGTACCTTGCTCCGCCTAGGCGCTCCGTCTGAGCCAGGAGACTGGCGAACAAGGCGTGGTGGCAAGACCTCTGCAAAGCATTCGAAAAACATGTCTGCACAATTGCTCTCTTAACAAGTTTGCTGTGAGCTGATGTGAACGGCAGAATGGGCTTCTGCGCGCGAGGCTCATAACGCCAGCACGTGTGGTTCTCAAGGAAGCGAATCCTCAGGTCTAGCAAGCACATGTTGTCACCGTCCGGCATCTTGTAAGTATGTGATAAACTCAGGGTTCGGTGGCGGGAACCACGAGACGTGTACGCAAGATCAATGACGACAGAGGTGACAACACGAAGGTGAAGCGGGTAGATGCAATATATTGCAGAGAGCGGAAACAGGGGGGTATGCAGAACGGGACGGAAAAATAAGAACAAAACAGAGAAATAAAGGAATGAAACGCAAAGGGAGAGGAAACCGCAACTAAATTCTTCACGTCGCTGTTCGGTGGTGATTCGGGAAAAACCGCACAAGCGGGAAGCAAAACTAGAACAGCCTCACTCGTGCAGTCCGTTGTGACTCGGTCGCGAGTGGCTCGATGGCTACGCGCTAACCGGAACGAAGGCGAAGCCACCAGGCGCAGCAAAAGCGGCAGGAGAGGGATCCCGGCGCTGTTGCCCGGTGCAGTAACGGATCCGGCTGGTGACCAGGAGGTACCTGGCGATGTCCCGGCGCGGTCGCACGGGCGCCGTCAATGGGTGTATTCGCAGCTGATGCAGGCGCACCCCGAACGCTTGTCCGCCCCAAGAGCCCGGTCGCGTTCCTCTCCTCTTCCTCTTCTCTGGAGGCGCATACCCATTAGGGAGCGATAGGCCTCGGCTCCTTCCGCTGTTTCTTTCTTTTTGTTTTCTGCGCCGGTTTCATTCCTGGAGCTCATCACATTACCCCCGGCTTTAGAAAGTGTTTTGGGGTGACGCCACACACACACTTTCAGAAGACTCCCGTGGGCGAAAGGTGGTCCAGGAAAATAAAATAAAAGCACTGTTCGCACAGTCAACAGATTTCGTAAACCAGCCGTAAACCAATCGAGGAAGAGCTTATATGCCCAACCAGATGTTCAGGTTGGGGGGCGACCACTGTAGGGCCCTTCTCCCAGGCGTAGCACCCCTAAGAAAGCCCGGGTACCAGGGGCCGGGGGAGCGCCTGTACCCTGTTTAACCGGTGGGTGTCCGGCGGTGGGGTTTGAACCAGCCACCTCCCGCAGCCGAGACGGGTGCCCAAACCACTAGGCCACGGCTGCGGTAGGTGGCTTGTTAGGGCGAGAGGTCCGTGCTACCGCACCGGGACGTCGCCAGTGAACACCGCATTACGGGGGCCGTGCCATAGGGACCGGGCAGCTGGACGGGTGGCGCCATCACTCGGTGCTCCCGTCGTCAGTTGAATGAGGCGGTGCATTGGACTACACAGCCTCCCGTTGTTTTTGTCGTGTTTGCTACGGTGCTTTGAACGTTTTGGTGGTGTTGTGAGCGTTTATGTGCGGTGAAACAAAGTCTAGACAGATGTGTTGGGTTCTTAGATGTAGTAATGACTACGTAAACTTGTCGGGCGATTCTAAAGTTGGGTATTGGCTGCAATGGCATGAGCGCTTTTTGCAGCGATCGGCGCTTGGCTACACCCGTTCTGAGTACGAATAAAACTGCCATTAGTAGTATTATTTTTTTCTTAAATGCACTAACGGCTACGAAAACTTATTGGATGCTTGTAAGGTTGGGAATGGGCTACATTGAAACGAGCGCTTTTTGCAGCGCTCTGCGCCTGGCTCCGCGCGATCGGAGTAGGAATAAAACTATTAGCAATAATATTATTAATTTCTACCACTTTAAATTATCTTCACTGGTTTCAATGACTATGGTTTCCACGCCAGCCTTAGCGCTGGGATACCTCGATACGTGTGCTTTAAATAGAAAGGCACCTGCATACGAGATGGATTACCGTGTAGCCGTAGAAATGTTGCGGTAGTTTACACTTTCTGTAACCGTGAGCTTTGTACCTTCGGGTTTGGTGAGTGACACTGTGGCCGCATGGGAGCCTGAAAGCCGAAGTGGAAATCCCACATTTGTGGTGGTCATTTTATCAAGAGCCAAAGTTATTCACCAACTCAACAGCCCAAGCTACAAACCATCCCTCCTCGCCTTCCCGTTTTACCACCTGCGTAGAATAAAGGCTGGCACCGATAGTTAAAAAATGTGGCAGTGTTAACGTCAGCCGGTGTTTTTTAATGGTTAAGTATTCTTTACGGAGTACCTAAAAAAATTGTGTAATGCTTGGTGAAGACAGCAAAAACGCGCGATTAGTTGCCTCAAATATGGGTGCATCAGCCCGAGTCTTCCAGCACACACACATTTCCGACGCGCTGGACAAAGTTCAGATTTGGAGAGGGGGGCATGGAAGTTCAAAATTAAACAGCAAAATCATCTAGCCCTCCGTCTAATGCTTATGATGGTTGAACGCAAAGCTGCGAAATCGAATGGGAAATGATCAGTCAAAGACGTTGCGATCAAAAGAACAAACTTTTTGCTGGTCAAATTCTACGCTCAACTAGTCAAAGTTTAAATCCAGAAGGCAACCAAGGAAACCCATACGATAGAGCTTTGCGATAAACCCTCATCGTCGTTAGACGAAGGTGAGCATAATTTTACAAGCGTAGGTGGCAGCTTGTAAACCGACCAGAGCATGCAGTTGTGAAGCTGAGTACAGGTTTCGGGCACCCTCCTGTCTTGCGTCGTTCAGCTACGCAGGGATTGGTTTTTCAAAACCATTTACCAACTAGCCAGCAACCATTGCAATTCTTGTAAAGCAATGCTTCTCCACGACAAGCAATAACGTTCTACTATCATGAGGTATTTATTCTATCAACGGTTCCCGATGACTGTAGTAAGAACATTTCTGTGAAATTAAACACGTTTCAGCCGTAGGTAATGAAGTTACAGAAGCGTCGTCTATCAAAATTTCTGTTTTGAGGTAAATCTTAGAAGACTTCCCCCAACTTCGTCTTTCGCTTGTGCACGACGTCGACGCCGTTTCGTCATCAACTGCCCAAGACCAGCGCCGCAGCATTCCTAGATCGGTTGCACACACAGGCTTTGTGGGGGTATTTAGCTGCAGTATACTCCTCGATACGGGAAAGTGCATGCAGGCATCAAACAATTGCATGAAGCAACGAACTTTCACTTCCAGCTTGACTTCCAGCTTGGCGCATTGAGCGTCGTCTGCTATTCGTAAATACTGACTATGGGCGTAAATCACACACATGGCATGCCTCGTAAACGTCACATCTACGCTCAAGATTTACCGATCTGAAAAATGCACGTGGGGTTACGTACGCTTTGCAAGCCGCACCACAGAAAAACGACAGAAAGCCATGAACAGTTACGCTGCGCTGACCACCACCGGCATTCGACTGACGAGCGGTTTGCCACGGGAGGCGCTGTTCGCTGAAGCGACGGTGGTGCCATACAACGGCCGCCCGGTCCCTATAGCGCCGGTCGCTCGTACCCGCTACCACACCGGGCACCCGTGCCTTGCGCCGGGGAGTCTGGCCATCAACCCTCAGGCGGGGCCGCCATCGGTTCGAGCGGACCACCCGTCGGAGCCGCCGCCCCTGCCTGCCTGTCTTGGGCCTCCGGGCGAGAGGTCCGTGCTGCCGCGCCGGGCCGCCTCGTGTTCCTGCTGGGCTGCGCCACCGGATCGGGCCACGTGTGGTTCGAGTGACGTGGGGCCAGCCAAACGGGACCAGCACGTCGGCGACCCTCGGCTAGTGTGACTGCGACAATCCATGTGAGCCCAGTCCAGATTGCACGCGTATGTTGGGCGTTCGCTACCCTCGCTGAACTGGGACTTGCGCGGGACTGTTAGAAGGTGAAGGACTGAATCCCGCTTGTTGTTTTTCTCCTTTTTCATTTGCGTTTGCCCCGTGTGTAAGGTTTTGTTTTCTTCCCGTTTTGACCCATGACCCATTTGAGCTGTTTTTGTCGCATAATACATAGCTCCTACGTTTCCACTTCGTGTTGTGGCCTCTGTCGTCATTGATTCCGTGTGCACGCCTCGTGGTTCCCACCACCGAACCCTGAGTTGATCACAATTAGCGTCTGCGACAGGACCTCTTCAATAACATCTCGAAGAGGTCACGAGGCTTGTCCAAGAGGCGTGGGGACAGAGGACCGACATGGAGGTGGAAAAGTTAGTGGCCAGCGGAAAGGAGGTGGGAATACGCGATGCCGAGCTGCGGGAATGGGTTAAATCGGAGCAGGACCGGTTTCGCAAAGAAATAGCGGCAGAACGGGAAGCTCTGAAGGTCGCACCAGAGCTGGAACGCGCTAAGCAAGAGAGCCTGAGGCTCAGCTTAAGGCTACAGGAAGGCGCGCAAAATAGCCCACAAGCTGAGGGCTCCGTGGCAGCCCAACATAACTCCGTCATGTCGACGAGCCCACACAACTTTATTTCCCCATTTGATGCGCGCAGGGACGACCTGGACGAATACCTCCTAAGGTTTGTGAGGGTCGCTGCAGCTCAAAAATGGCCCGAAGATAAATGGGCCGTCGGATTGAGCACATGCCTCACCGGAGATGCGCTCGCCGTTATCGGGAGGATGACGCCAGAAGATTCTCTGGACTACCAAAGAGTCAAGCTGGCGCTCCTTCAGCGGTTTCGTTTAACCCCTCAAGGGTACAATGACAAATTCCGCCAGGCTAAAGCTAAGGACGGTGAAACGGGAACTCAGTTTGCGACGCGACTTTCCGGTTATTTTGACCGATGGCTCGAAACGTCTGGGGTTCCCAAGGCGTTCGAAGCGTTACGCGACAATATGATCGCGGAGCAATTTTCCAAGTGTTGCTCGTCCCAGCTGGCCATTTTCATTAAGGAAAAAGACTGCAAGTCGACCAAAGAAATGGCTGAAGCTTGCGATCGCTTCCTTGAAGCACAGGCTCTCACAAACTTGGGAAAGACCAGGGACGAAACAAAAGAGTCGCAAGCAGACTTGCCTTCCAAGAGACCTCCCACCTGCTTTTTATGTGGAAAAGCTGGTCAAAGCGCGCCTAACTGCAGAGTTGCCGGCCACAACATCCGCTGTGAAAATTGCCGAAAACAAGGCCACCATGCAGACCGCTGTCGCTCTAAGTCTCCTGATAGGGAGCAGGTGCCGGCTTGCGCTATTGAGAAGGGTTGTCACGACAACACGCAACGGCACCACGGTAATAAAGGCACATTTGCACCAACACCTGCCCACCATAAGAAGCTAAGCCAGCTCCAAACGAGCAATGCTGCAAGGCGTATGCCTGTTGTAACCGGTGATATCTACGGACAACAAGTTTCCGCTGTAAGAGACACCGGCAGAAACGCCGTCATCATGCGACGAGACCTCGTCCCTGATAGTTGCCTTACAGGCCGTGCATCAACCGTCCGTTTTGTGGACAATACGACAAGGAGACCTGAAGAGGCTTTTATCCACGTGGATACACCGTACTTCACTGGAAAAGTCCTGGCCAAATGCATGGCTGATCCCTTGTGCGACCTTACACTTGGAAACGTACCAGGCATTAGGCACCCGAGCAGGCCAAACCCTTCATGAAAGCCACAGCAACCAAGGCATCCAGCGACTCCAGCAGTGCTCGGTGGTAAAGCACATCTTTTTTCGGCCGATGAGAACACCAGCCACGTCCATACAAGGTGCAGCATAACCGGCCAGCAAGTCCCCATCATGTTCGCCGGTGTTACAACAAAAGAGATGCGCCAACAGCAGTAGCTGGACAAGACGCTAGACAACTGCATGAAGATGGCATCGGCAGAGTCCTCTTCCGATTAAGAGAACCCCTGCAAGTTTGTTTGGCAAAAGGGGCTGTTGTACCGTCGGTACTCGTTTGCATCTGGCCGCCCCATACAGCAACTTGTAATTCCGCATCCTTTTAGAGACGCGGTAATGAAGAAGGCCCATAAAGGAGTACCAGGTCATCATAGATTCCTAAAAACAACTAAAAGAATTCTCCAGGAATTTTATTGGCCAAATGTTTACGCCGAGGTCCAAAAATTTCTTAGGACCTGTGAGCCGTGCAAGACGGCACATCTGAAAAGTGAAGTGGGCGTCACTTCTTTGAAAAGATGCCGACTGTTGGCCTGTGCGTAACAGAAAGTACGGTTTCAAGGAAAATGACAAGCCTATAGCGCACATACGGACCACGATGAGCGTAAGCATCTGTGCCCTAAGGTCAACATTTTCAACCTTGTTTTGGCGTCTCAGGAGTGAGCTGTCATGGTCTCCAGACGATGCTTACTGCCGGTTCGCAAAATCCGTTGACCCTGCAAACATTCTTTTGTTTTCTTTCCCTGCCCCACTTTTCACCCACCGGTGTCTTCTGAAAGTGTGTGTGTGGCTTCACCCCCAAAACACTTTCCAAAGCCGGGGGGAGTGTAATGGAGCCGCCAATCCCCGAAGGGGTATGCTCGCAATTACAGGACAATAATGCCCCGGTGCGCGAGCGCGTGAGCGGATGGAAAGCGACGGGGACAACCATCGGTCGGCGGAAGCTCGGTGTGTGCTTGGACAGCACCGAACGTGATCTACACCCCCCGACGGCGCGCGTGCTACCGCGCCGGGACGTCGCCAGTGAACGCCGCATTACGGGGGCCGTGCCCTAGCACCGGTCGCTCGTACCCACTACCACACCGGGCACCCGTGCCTTGCGCCGGGGAGTCTGGCCATCAACCCTCAGGCGGGGCCGCCATCGGTTTGAGAGGACCACCCGTCGGAGCCGCCGCCCCTGCCTGCCTCTCTTGGGCCTCCGGGCGAGAGGTCCGCGCTACCGCGCCGGGCCGCCTCGTGTTCCTGCTGGGCTGCGTCACCGGATCGGGCCACGTGTGGTTCGAGTGACGTGGGGCCAGCCAAACGGGATGAGCACGCCTGCGACCCTCGGCTAGTGTGACTGCGACAATCCATGTGAGCCCAGTCCAGATTGCACGCGTATGTTGAGCGTTCGCTACCCTCGCTGAACTTGTACTTGCGCGGAACTGTTAGAAGGTGCACGACTGAATGCCGCTTGTTGTTTTTCTCCTTTTTCATTTGCGTTTGCCGCGTGTGTAACGTTTTCGTTTCTTCCCGTTTTGACCCATGACCCATTTGAGCTGTTTTTGTCGCATAATACATCGCTCCTACTTTTCCCCTTCGTGCTGTCGCCTCTGTCGTCATTGACTCCGTGTGCAGGCCTCGTGGTTCCCACCACCGGACCCTGAGTTCATCACAAAGTAACAACAAGCGGCTTAAGGCATGCTCTGAAAGCTTGTAGTACCTGCACAACCTGTGGTTGGAACATTTGCGGATCACAGGGCAGAAAAATCAGATAATCATCCACGTAGCGGAAAGTCCTTACTAAGAAAAATTCGCTTAGCCACCCCTTCACCGGCATATCCACCTTCGCCCAAAGCAAACCACTCAAAAAAGGTGCTATGAACGACCCGATATAGACGTCTTCTTTTTGAATGTAAACTTTCTCATTCCATTCTACTAAAATCGACGTAAGGTACAACGACAGGAGCTCTACGAACCGTTGGTAGCTCATGCCAGCCGTATTCCGGAACGCCAGTGCTCCAAAATTGTCCATGCAGCCTTCTATGCACTGTAACAGTTCTTTGTGCGGGAGCGACTAATAAGGTCCTTTACGTCAATCGAGACAGCCCTCAGCATTGTGTTTGATTGCTGCTTCGGAAAGTTAGTGACTTCTTCGGAATTTTGAATTCTGAATGGGTCGTGTACTGGGAAAAGCTTACGCTGGTCCAGCAGAAACCGGCCTAGTTCATTTTCTAAGAACCTCTTTCTGAGACGATTGTCCTGAAAGGCATCCCAACCTTGTGTGTCTTGCTGAAAAGAACATGTCAAAGGGCTAGTTTGTCAATCTTCCCAATTTTCTCCCAAGGGGAGTTAAATCTATTTCAGAGCCCAACGGCCTTGTCCTAGACCTGACTTTGGCCAAGTTAGTGCCTTTACACGCGCGGAACACAGAAGCACATTGTCAAGGGCTTTCTTGACGTAGTTACCTAGCGATAACACCGCGAAACAACCTCCTTTGTCTGAAGAAACAGCAGAGCGTTCACTGTCTCTAAGGTAAGCAGACACTTTGGCTAAAGGCGCAACTTCATTAGGGGGCCTACCGCACCGAAGAACGTCCAGGCCTTCCAACACGCCTCTGTCACTGTATTGCGGCGGTGAACAGTACGCAACTCGTCTCACAGTTGCCAGCATTTCTGTGGGGGTGCGTCTTTTTTTAACCGTTTATGCGTGCATTCCATTGCCGCAATTGTACATGCACCGCACGCGCATAGACGAAATTGACATTATCGGAGGGAAACACAATCGCCTCGCACGAGAAATTATTGATTTTTGATTTTTGATTTTGATTTGATTGTAGGGTTTAACGCGCCGACGCAACGCAGGCGATGAGGCGCGCCGTAGTGGAGGGCTCCGGATTAATTTTGACCACCTGGGGATCTTTAACGTGCGCCGAAATCTCGTACACACGGGCGTTTTTGCTTTTCGCCTCCATCAGAAAAGCGGCCGCCGCGGCCGGGAATCGAACCCGCGACCTCGTGCTCAGCAGCGCAACGCCTTAGCCACTGAGCCACCGCGGCGGGTGCACGAGAAATTATTGAGGCTCTTTCTATCGACAAGAAGGGCGACACGTGCGTCACCACCACCACCTCCATCACATTAACCGACAATTAAAAGGGCATGACCCGGGAGTATAAAGTGGAATGTTAGGGCCAAAGTTTCACTAAGTTGTGCAGCGTTTTTCAGTATGTATGTGTGTTTTCTTCCGTAAACTTCAGTTGTTAGTCAGCATTTTGTCTGGGTTTTTCTCGAGCCTCCTTCGTTTGCGTACGTTCCAGCTGAAGGTTTTCCGGCAATAAACACACTCCAAGTTACTTATTTAATCAACTAATGCGTCTAAATCAGAACTGCCAAAGAAACTGTTTAAGATGCGTATTAAATTGTGATAAAAATGAGAGGGGCTTGCATCTGGCAGGCTATTACAGTTTGAAATAGCGGAAAAATGCGAAATAACGTTTCCATAATTTGTGGAGACTCAAGCACTAAATAATTTTAGTTTGCAGCGAATATGGTTGCGGTGGCATTAGTGAGGGAAGGTAAATCATTAAAGTGCAAAAGAAATTGATTAGTCAGCAGTTTGAACAATAAAGTAATATTGTTATATTGGAATAGTTTGCGAACTGACAAAACGTTATTTTGACCAAGAAGTGCGCTAGGGCTGGAATATAATGAGATCTTTACAATCATGCGGATGGCTTGGCTTTGGACATGCTTGGCGCATGAAATATGAGAATTATACGATTACCCCAAGCAACAATTCCATATGTCAAATGGCTGTGAATAACGGCAAAATAGAGACAGAGGCGGGTGACCTGGAAAAAACGGCGGAGCTGTAATGCGGGTTCTAATGCCATATGCAGTTTTTTGTCTGAGGTAATTGAAGAGATTCCAAAATTTGAGATGACAGTCAAGATGAACGGCAAAAAAAAATGACATGGTCAGATACCTCAATATTGTCAGTACCTAGGTTTATCGCCGGTAAGAAGTGCACCCCCTTCTCTTCCGATCTAAATAACACAAATTTATTTTTGAGGGGTTTATAATAAGGTAATTCTCACGACACAAATCCATAGTTTCTCTTTAAAAACTATTTAGCAGTTAAACAAGGGTCGGGAGCAATTAATGGGCATATGATATCGTAGTGTCAGCGTCTTAAAGAACACAATTAGCTGATTTAAAATGATCCACGATGTCATAATGTAAATTATAAACAATAAGTGGCAAATAATTGACACTTTAGGTACCCCTTGATTGACAATTTTGGTCTCAGAAGAAGGTTCGCCATTGTAAACCTTGCCGTCCCTATCATTGAATAGCTGCTCAACAAGAAAGTGCAGGGCCCCTTATGCCGTAGGGATGAAGTTCATGAAACAAAATATTATGAATAATTGTGCAAACGCCTTTGTGAAATCATAAACACTGAGCCTGCTAGGATGCCGGAGTCTATTGATGTTTTTAATATGATCTGTTAGGTATATGAGTGCGAGATTTGACGAGCTACCACCGCGAAAACCAAATTGATGGGGCTCAAGGGGGTTACATTTTGCGAGGAAATCTTTCCACCACTGTACGAACAACCACTCAACAATGTTACCGATACTAGATAGAATAGAGATCGGCCTCTATTTGGAAATTAGCAACCTACATCCCTTTTTGAACATCGGAATGATTTTCGCTCTGGTTAGGATTTGTGGGAAATATTAGCTTTCAAAAATGCGTATGATTGCATGCTTAACTTGCTAGAAACGGCATCTTCTACAACTTTTAGGGGACTGGCACGAATACTATGCAGTCCTGCGCTAAAATCTTTGAATACCAATATTGTCAAGCATACGTCTTCAGGTGACACAGAAAAATGGTAGTATGTATGACTAAAACAGGGTATATTTAAATATGAGGAAGAAACGTTTGGTTTCGGAAACGAGAAAAAGTAATCACAAAATGCATAAGCAACGTCACCACATTTGTGAATGACGTCATTGAAGTTTACTTAAGGTACAGGAACATTGCATGCCCACCTGTTTGAAAATTGTTTGAACAATTATTCTTGTATTTTAGGTTTATTTTTATTTTTATCAAATTCCCCTACACAGTAGCGTTCTTTAGCTGCCCTCAACAAATTATTTAAAAACTAGGAATACTTCTGGTAAAGTCTAGCAAGTGATAAGTTAAAAGGGTTTTTTTACCCTTGCGGTATAATTTTTTTTTATTGCGCATGCATCGTACTAGCCCCTGCGTAATCCAGTGGTTGCCAGGGTACTTGAACCTTTTTTTACATTTCAGTGTAGAGGTGCTAGCGGAAATGGCATTATGAACATCGTTACAAAATTCTTCGTTAGCTCCTTCTCCATCCATGTGGTGTCGATACGGGACCAGTCAGAAGAGGTAAACTATTTCTACAAATTTATCTCTATTGAACACTGAATTTGAAAAACACGGGAGGCTTTTTGCCGCTTTAGCGCTAAACGATAAGAAATATGGGGTAATGGTTGGTGATGTCTACACTAACAACTATAGATGCCGGTGCTGGTGATATGTTTGATATGGCATTATCCAGTAGAGTTTCAGGGCCAAGGAACGTACATCTAGTAGGATGTTGAAATAATGATTCGTAGCCGAACCCACTGAAACAGGCAATGTAGTCTGCGGGCGTTTTAGAATCAGCATCCAGCAGGTTGATGGTAATATCTCCCGTTTTGGAGTTCCAACAACAGTATTTCGAATACCGCGTTAAGGCCAGCGAAAAATTCAGAAACAGATTACGACGCAAGCGATAGATGCACCTAAGAATAAAGTTTTTATCCGCAACTTCCATAACAGATTGGTCTAGTTCAATAAATACAGATTCACAATGTGTTACGTTTATTGCGATATCAAGTCTGCGTGAATAAGAGATTAGTTGTGAGATGAAGATAGCAGCACCCCCACGGCTACTAGCTTGACGATGGAAAAACTCGGACTGATAATGTCGGAAGCCGTATAGGAGCCTATCGTCATTACAAAGCAAAGTTTCTGACAAGCAAATAAAACAAAAGAGATGTTCAAGCGTCCTCAGAAATACGCTGATAGAAACATAGTTTTTGCGTATCCTTCGTGCGTTAAAGCGAACGAGGGATCTACTTTTGCGCTGAAGAGCTAGTTTCAATTGGTCAGGAGAAGCCAGAGCCATACCGGCGGTGAGCACGTTTTCATGTGCTGTAGCTGCAAAAGGTGGAAACACTAGGCGAAGATTTTAAGGCCGGACTCTGTTGCCATGCGGTAGACTTTGTTCTCCTTGTTCCAGCGCGCCTTTATCTGACAGTTTTCTATCCACAAGAATTGCCACTTCTTTTCTTTCTTCACAGCAAGCGTCTTCGTGAAACGTTTCTTGTTGTCCATTGTGAAGTGGTCGTTTATGCACTCTGGACTGTCGCAATGCTCAGAGAAGCCAACCTATTTAGCAAGCAAGCGTGATTTGCGGGCCCGTCGGATGAATTAGTTTTTCTTATCCCGGCAACGAAAGTGAGCTATAATGTTCTTTTCCCCAAAAAGGCGGGAACGCGGTGAATAGTCTCAATGTCTGACGCTTCAATGGGGCACTCGAGTGATTCAGCCATGCATTTCAAAATGGCTCCACAGTCTTCACCTTTTGTTACCGGCACACCATTATCTTGGATGTTGTTTAGGAGAGAGTATTGTTCCAGGTCAGCCATTCTCCTTTCGAGAGCCTGGTTGCGTGCTGTTATATCTTATCTTAATATCCTAATATCTAATATCTTATGCTGTTATTATTTCGCGTGCTGTTAAAATCGAAGCTCTGTATCCGATAGCTTTTGAATGGACCCCTGTTGAGTTACTACACATGCTGATTTGTGGACAGACATAAGAAATTACGCAACCCTAGCTACAAGCAGCTTCGCTTTAGGAAAGTTACAACAGTCTTGTGTACTGAACTCCTCTTGTAGATTCATGCGTACTTACAGGAAAGAAGAATCGTCTAACGCTTACAACTTCACCGTGGATGATCTAGTTAAGAACAGTAAATAAACATGACGTAATGATAGAGCCCTTCTAGGGGTATAATTGCCATGTAATTCCTTTGGGAAAACGTTCTGCGATACAAGAGTTTGAGCGATTTTCTGTCGGTCATTCGCGATAACGTTAGCTTTGCGGCTAGATGTGTTTGCACACGCAGTACAAAAATGCATATAAACATAAAATGCATATAAACCCTGGCATATAAGCCTTGCTTTGTATTTTGTAGCAAAGACAACACGGTTGACATACTATATACCTTGCGGCTCTTCAAAACCTCAATGGGAGGTGAGATACGCTGACGAGTTGATAATTTGGTGCTTAACAGAGCTCTGTGGCTTTCAGAGGCCTCATGAAGGAACGATGTATTTGGAGTGATGCGAATTGCGAGTTGATGCAGTCACACATCACATCCAAGCTGGCTAGTGCGAGCCTAGCTCAATCAGAGTGCAGCAGACGACGAGCCTAGCTCAATCAGAGTGTAGCAGACGACGGCGGAGTCATTCCACAAGCTGCCTAGAGGAGCTAGAACAAGCCACTCAAAGGCGTCACCGCCGATTCTCTCCCACTACTGACATGCCCCTTACAGGTGCGCCGCAGGGGAGTGTGCGCTACTCCTGGAAAAGCATTTTTTTAAGGAAGTGTCTGCTGTAGGAGGTTTTTTAGGAAGAACTGAATAATAAAATACCTGATTCTTGCGTTGAACACTCTGATCTGCCGAAAGCGTCCCTCTTCGAACAGTTGTAACAAAAGAACCTGATCATTGAGGACCATCTCCGGCACTGGCAAACCATCGCCTGTCGTAAGCCTTTGCGAGGTGGGCATAAGTATTCCTCCATAGTTCCTGCCTCAGTTCAAGGACGGATAGCCTCAACAGAGATCTGCTGCACGTTACAGAATAATGAAATTGTGTAGAAAGGTTCTTCGCGTCAATGCAAGGGCTCCTCTTTCCCTATCAGAATACTAAAAAAAGGCACGCGAGGGAAAATTGCAACTTTTGGTAGTTTTATCCCAAAGAGCAACAACCCGAAAAATGGCTTGGGAATGTTCTAAAGGTACAAGAAGACCAAAAGCAAAGCGTGGGCTAACTTCAACAGAAAAGGAAATTGGAAATGCAAAATCGACGGTGCAAAATTTACATATAGGCTACTGTAAACAACACAGCATCGACTATGTGTCGTGCTATACCCCTCGGTTACCAAAAAATGCCATGCGTCTATAGAATGAATGCAGCATTTCAGTTCGGTACTGAAGCGGAAATGTACCGACTGCTCAGAGGCGTTCTCCTAACTTTAGGATACCCTTTGAAAAATTGAATGCGTGCTGCTTGCTCTTCTAACACGATGCCCTTTCAGACCACTTGCCGTTTTTTTATAAACCCGCTGCTCCCCACTGGCGCGTTTTGTTGCACTTGGTTCTTCAGGTGTAGGGGATTCTTGCGCGCCGGGCACGGGAGGCTTAGGAGATTCACCGTGTCGGAATAAACCGACCAGTGAACGACGAATGCTTAAACATGCGTTGGATATTCTGTGTGCGACCACGTAGCTATGGGGTTCAGCGGCGTAAACAAAGCGAAAAAATGCTGAAGGTTAGTTGTGGTGGCTGCGAGTTTAGGGATATTTTGCTTGTCTACAAACACAAAACAGCATAAATGTTTATGTTTAAAGCTTCTAAGAAACCAAAAGAAACGGCTTGTTTTTACGGCCTCTACAGACAGAACATGGAAAATTTGGACAAACAGTCGTTTTTTTAACGATGGCGCAATGTATATCATTGCTGCATCGGCAAACGCGTAACTGGCAATTTTCGGTGGTTCAGACTGGGTCGCGGTACTGCTTAAATTAGGCATGACTACAAATAAGAAAACAAATACCTATGAAAAACTTAAAGGAATAGAACATAAAATTTCCCTCCACCGTGCGTAACTGCATCTTTCTGTCTACATTAACCACAGAAGATGCCTCCGCTTAACTCGTTTTTCTTATACTCCCATCGTAGCACTGAGCTGGGTGTGCGATTATGATGCATAATTTCTGGAACACGGCAGCAGAGGTGGCAATCAACCTTAGAGCACATGAGCAGTGTCCTCCGTGTTGCCCTGACGACACACGCCATTAGCCGATGCCCATTCAAGCAAGATTTCTGAGATGACGACGCTGCATGCTTGAGTGCGACGCTCTGCCGATCAGTGATGCCGCCACAGGGAAACCATCATGTAGCGCAGTGCCAGGCTGCGTGCCACCGAGCGACTCTGGCTGACCTCATTCTCCACGGTAAGCAGTATGTGTGCTTGAAAGCCTTTTTTCTTAAGGTATGCCTCTTCCCTTAATCACAACTGGTGGTATTCGATCAAGCCAGTTCAACAAAAGTCTTTAAAGAAAGTGAAAAGCAGGCGTGTTTGCAATGATCTTTCGTGACCATCATTCACGAGTCTTGGTTTACACTTTATTCCAAGTAAGTAGGTAGTCTTACTTGCTAATGTACACCAATCTCTTGCAACGCCGTTGCGTCATTATCAAGTAAGTGACAGTAGCAAACCTGCTATATACGTACACACGCCTGTGATTTTCTAGGATCGCGACGATTGTCGCGCTGCTTCAGGCACTGGAGCGGATGACCATGGGGTCGGTGGTGCTGCCTAAACCCCATCATCGCCGCCACCACGCCAATTATCATGATAACAATTACCCTGATTCTTATCGTCATTGTCGTCAAAATCATCATACATAAAAACACAAGCATTAGACTCCTGCCGTCTACTCCATAACTAAGCAATTCTCAACGTGGTTTACCTTTTAATACGCTGAATATGGGACAGAATATTGTGCTAGTTTCAAAGATACCCAGGTTGAGAACGACCGCTGCCTACCTGGTCTAACAGCTGATGAGTTGCTGGAGCCACTTTCACGGCTTTCTTTTATACTATAGTACTTGAAGGGGAGAAAATAATTGATGAAAACGTCTATACGCTCAGATATTAAAAAACATTTTTCTTGACATTTGATGGCGCAGCGCCAAAAGTAGATCTGAAATAAGAGAAGCCAACCTGAGTGATGAAAATGGAATAAATATATTGTTACGTGGAGGTAGAACAGATGACGCGACCCATGGTTGATGATGAAGCGATCTCTTTACAGGACGAGATGGTCTGTTTACATTATTCACGAGACAGCCGTTATAGAGCGTTCGCCCATGCTGACGCCCTACCCGCAGCTTCGTCGTCGTTCAACATTGGGACCACAGCCGCATGCCTATTTCCGGCCTTCTTCGTCTTCAGGTAACATAACCGTCGCATCGAAGTCGAACGTCCCTGTCGAGGCCACAGTAAATGTTTGTGGTGAGGATGGGAATGACACAATAAAAGAATGGAAAAGCTGTGACCGCCACGGGTGATTAGAGAGAGTTCGGAGAGCAGCGGACGCAGAACAGCGGTGCCCGCGAATGCAACGAAGCAGCGGCCCAAGCCCTTGGAGTCACGCCGGAGAACTGAGCACGGTTTTGGCATCGTCGTCTAGTTGGATTGCAGCTGGGTACGAGGGCAGGTCACTGCTGGTCACTGGTTGGGGAAACGTGGCTGGCGATGGTCATATCCGTGGCTCACCATGCTGGGGCGGGTGGCGTGATCCAACAGTCTGGTAGCGATGGCTTCAGAAGCCGAATCCTGGCACGATGGGAATCTATGCCCAGCATCATCCACGAAGTTGTTACGTGGTGGTAGAACAGATGACGCGAACCATGGTTGATGATGAAGCGCTCTATTTACAGGGCGAGATGGTCTGTTTACATTATTTACAAGACAACTGTTCCAGAGCGTTCGCCCAGGCTATACGCCTCACCCGCAGCTTCGGCGACGTTGATCATCGGGACCACAGCCGCATGCCTTCTTCTTAGACCTTCTTCGTATTCTTGTCATTCTATTAATACCAGATTTCAAGTGGCCAAGCGTCGAGTATACAAATCCTTTAACCTAATGAGAAAAGCATAAAGAATAACAATAATACGACACTGTCGACAATGCACGAGGAGATATGAAATCTGTTTCTTTTTAGGAAATCAGGCAAAGGTTACAAAACATATTCTCAGCGACGAATTTTATTAAGTGGAGACCGTCATTATTCACGCTGAACGAATTCCCTTAGGGGATGCTAAGACTCGCGCTACAAAACCCGGCCTGACGTAAGCGATTTTACAATTCCCTGAGAGTAGTCTGCAGTACAGCAGGAATAAAAAAAAATAATGAGAACAAGTTAGTGGGATTTTACGAAGTTGCACAACACGCTATGAAATCTTTTTTGTTGATACATCAGAGTCAGCTTATTGTTATTCAAAAATCATTTCGACAAATAGCAAATAAGGTCTTTTGATAAAGACGTGTTACTTAGTAAGCAATTCCGTTCCTGTTTTCACCATGCGCGGAGATCTTCAACGTGTGATTTGACATTATTTTTTCCCGTAGATATATATATATATATATATATATATATATATATATATATATATATATTAGTATATACACGGCGAGCATTTTTTCACCACTTTCTTTTCGACTAAAATATTCGTCATCTCTTTCTATGACCCACCACAACCTCCCCTTTGCTTTCCGAGGTTTTCTTGACTGCCAACCCTCATTTTCTGTCTTATTTCATGAAGGCCCTCATTTCCCATTTTCTGATTCGCTACATGCTTAGCGAGGGCCTCTGTTCTGGCAGTCTTGGTGCCAAAGGGAGCTTAAGTGGGTTAAACGCTGGTCGACCACTCTCGACATGTCGTAGACACTGGAGTCACGGCACGGGGGTTAAAAAGGAGGTCCCCTTCACCCCGAGTAGTCTGAGTGGCGCTGGCTACCACCCCCAAGTGCAGGAAACAAAAATACCTTAACATAAATACCTGAGAAAGTGCTGGGGAAACAGCCCCGCCGGTAGCGTAGTAGTTATCGCACCAGACCGGTATTCTGGAGGTCGTGGGTTCGTATCCCACACGGCGGGCATTTTTTCACCCCTTTCTTTTCGACTCAAATAACTCTTCACCTCTTTCTATGACCCACCACAACCTCCCCTTTGCTTTCCGAGGTTTTCTTGACAGCCAACCCTTATTTTCTGTCTTCTTTCATGGAGCCCCTCATTTCCCATTTTCTATTTTCTACATATATATATATATATATATATATATATATATATATATATATGTATATATATATATATATATATGTATATATATATATATATATATATATGTATATATGTATATATATATATATATATATATATATATATATAGGAAATGAGGGGCTCGTTGAAAATAACACAGAAATAAGGGTTGGCAGTCGAGAAAACCTCGGAAAGCAAAGGGGAGGATGTGGTAGATCATTGAAACCACATCCTCCCCTTTGCTTTCCGAGGTTTTCTCGACTGCCAACCCTTATTTCTGTGTTATTTTCAACGAGCCCCTCATTTCCTATTCTGATTCGCTACATGCATAGCGAGGGCCTCTGTTCTGGCAGTCTCGTTGCCAAAGGGAGCTTAAGAGGGTTCAAAGCTGGTCGACCACTCTGGACATGTCGTAGACACTCGAGTCACGACCCGGGGGTTAAAAAGAAGGTCCCCTTCACCCCGATTAGTCCGAATGGCGCTGGCTACCACCCCCAAGCATAGGAAACAAACATACCTAACATAAATACCCCAGAAAGTGAATGGGAAAATCGCCCCGCCGGTAGCGTAGTGGTTATCGCACCAGACCGGTATTCTGGAGGTCGTGGGTTCGGATCCCACCTGGCGGGCATTTTTTCTTCACTTTCTTTCTTTCTTTCCAAATTCTTAATCTGTTTCAATGATCTACCACATCCTCCCCTTTGCTTTCCGAGGTTTTCTCGACTGCCAACCCTTATTTCTGTGTTATTTTCAACGAGCCCCTCATTTCCTATTCTGATTCGCTACATGCATAGCGAGGGCCTCTGTTCTGGCAGTCTCGTTGCCAAAGGGAGCTTAAGAGGGTTCAAAGCTGGTCGACCACTCTGGACATGTCGTAGACACTCGAGTCACGACCCGGGGGTTAAAAAGAAGGTCCCCTTCACCCCGATTAGTCCGAATGGCGCTGGCTACCACCCCCAAGCATAGGAAACAAACATACCTAACATAAATACCCCAGAAAGTGAATGGGAAAATCGCCCCGCCGGTAGCGTAGTGGTTATCGCACCAGACCGGTATTCTGGAGGTCGTGGGTTCGGATCCCACCTGGCGGGCATTTTTTCTTCACTTTCTTTCTTTCTTTCCAAATTCTTAATCTGTTTCAATGATCTACCACATCCTCCCCTTTGCTTTCCGAGGTTTTCTCGACTGCCAACCCTTATTTCTGTGTTATTTTCAACGAGCCCCTCATTTCCTATTCTGATTCGCTACATGCATAGCGAGGGCCTCTGTTCTGGCAGTCTCGTTGCCAAAGGGAGCTTAAGAGGGTTCAAAGCTGGTCGACCACTCTGGACATGTCGTAGACACTCGAGTCACGACCCGGGGGTTAAAAAGAAGGTCCCCTTCACCCCGATTAGTCCGAATGGCGCTGGCTACCACCCCCAAGCATAGGAAACAAACATACCTAACATAAATACCCCAGAAAGTGAATGGGAAAATCGCCCCGCCGGTAGCGTAGTGGTTATCGCACCAGACCGGTATTCTGGAGGTCGTGGGTTCGGATCCCACCTGGCGGGCATTTTTTCTTCACTTTCTTTCTTTCTTTCCAAATTCTTAATCTGTTTCAATGATCTACCACATCCTCCCCTTTGCTTTCCGAGGTTTTCTCGACTGCCAACCCTTATTTCTGTGTTATTTTCAACGAGCCCCTCATTTCCTATTCTGATTCGCTACATGCATAGCGAGGGCCTCTGTTCTGGCAGTCTCGTTGCCAAAGGGAGCTTAAGAGGGTTCAAAGCTGGTCGACCACTCTGGACATGTCGTAGACACTCGAGTCACGACCCGGGGGTTAAAAAGAAGGTCCCCTTCACCCCGATTAGTCCGAATGGCGCTGGCTACCACCCCCAAGCATAGGAAACAAACATACCTAACATAAATACCCCAGAAAGTGAATGGGAAAATCGCCCCGCCGGTAGCGTAGTGGTTATCGCACCAGACCGGTATTCTGGAGGTCGTGGGTTCGGATCCCACCTGGCGGGCATTTTTTCTTCACTTTCTTTCTTTCTTTCCAAATTCTTAATCTGTTTCAATGATCTACCACATCCTCCCCTTTGCTTTCCGAGGTTTTCTCGACTGCCAACCCTTATTTCTGTGTTATTTTCAACGAGCCCCTCATTTCCTATTCTGATTCGCTACATGCATAGCGAGGGCCTCTGTTCTGGCAGTCTCGTTGCCAAAGGGAGCTTAAGAGGGTTCAAAGCTGGTCGACCACTCTGGACATGTCGTAGACACTCGAGTCACGACCCGGGGGTTAAAAAGAAGGTCCCCTTCACCCCGATTAGTCCGAATGGCGCTGGCTACCACCCCCAAGCATAGGAAACAAACATACCTAACATAAATACCCCAGAAAGTGAATGGGAAAATCGCCCCGCCGGTAGCGTAGTGGTTATCGCACCAGACCGGTATTCTGGAGGTCGTGGGTTCGGATCCCACCTGGCGGGCATTTTTTCTTCACTTTCTTTCTTTCTTTCCAAATTCTTAATCTGTTTCAATGATCTACCACATCCTCCCCTTTGCTTTCCGAGGTTTTCTCGACTGCCAACCCTTATTTCTGTGTTATATATATATATATATATATATATATATATATATATATATATATATATATATATATATATATATATATATATATATATATATATATATATATATATATATATATATATATATATATATATATATATATATATATATATATATATATGTATATACATATATATATATATATTTATATATATATATATATATATATATATATATATATATATAGTAAGGAAATGAGGGTCTCGTTGAGGAAAATACAGAAAGATAGGTCGGCAGTCTACAACGCCAAAAAAGGCATAGGGGTGTGGTTAGGCTCTTTTTTTACTACGGTTAATGAAGTTAATACTTTTTTTAAATATACGGAAGAAAGTAAGAAAGAAAAACACGCGCCCAGAGTGGGGACCGAGCCCACGCCTTTCGATTAGATCTCGAATGCCTTACCAATTCGGCTATCTGGGCGACTGTGTTCCCCTTCACTTTCTGGGCCATTTATATTTACTAGAAGTGTATCTGACGCTTGAGGGTAGTAGCCAGCGCCACTATGACTACACGGGGAGAAGGGGACCTTCTTTTCAACCCCCTGGGCGTGACTCGAAGGTCTACAGCCTGTCATGAGCGGGTAACTGGCGGGAAACCCTCTTATGCTTCCTAGGCATCAAGGCTGCCAGTGCCGACCTATCTGCCGACCTAACTTTCTGTATATATAGATATATATATACACACATATATATATATATATATATATATATATATATATATATATATATATATATATATATATATATATATATATATATATATATATATATATATATTTATATATATATATATATTGTGGGCATTGGGGGTGTACTGTTGTGATATTTATGCGTGGAAGCGACATGACATTGTTATATCCAGTGTGGAACACGGCGGGTCAATCCCTCTGTCCGTTCTACCCATCCAAACCCATCGCCACTGTCATCTGTGTATAACCATAATCATCCCCAGACAGTTCCGTCTTTCGGTGGCCTGTGCTCGGGAGCCTAATTAAAAGTGGTCCTTAAGCATCTAGGAGCTCTGTCTCTCAATATATATATATATATATTGAGAGACAGAGGCGGATGTCCAGCCACAGGCGGATTCAGTGAATTCGAACTAATGAAAGACTTAGATAACTTTGCCCGCAGTTTAAGACTACGAGAATATTTTCATGGCAGAGATGATTCTAACCATACATCTAAAGCAGTTCCTTCGTGTAAGCGCTTGACGCCTCCCACCCAACGTGACAAATGTCTAGATTTGTACATTAACGCAGTACAGCGAGACGTCCTACAAGCATCCCGCAATCAAGCCTGTTTTAAACGTAACCTCAACCCAAAGGAAACTTTAGCAATCAAGAAACTTGAGTTCCGTGACAGCATAGTCATTAAGCCTGCAGATAAGGGGGGCGCAGTCGTAGTGCCTAATAAAACAGACCATCTTAAAGAAGCGATGAGGCAACTTAACGATCAGTCATTTTATAAACGTTTGGATGAAGACCCAACTGAACATTTTAAGTCTGCCATAACAAGTGCGCTAACCGCGCTCGCATCCGAAAAAAAGTTGGATAGCTCATTAATTAGGTCGCTTATTTCTCTAAGCCCCGTCGCAGGCCGTTTTTACCTCCTACCGAAGATACATAAACATGGTAATCCTGGCCGTCCAATCGTCTCGGGAATAGGAACTGTCTCTAAATATATCTCCCGTTTTCTCGATACGGAAATCAACTACATTCCTGCAACGTTTGCTTCATACGTTAAAGACACCAATCATTGCTTAACTGATATCACTTCTGTTGAGGTCCCCGAAGGCGCCCTCTTGGTTACCTTAGACGTGGCGTCTCTGTATACTAACATACCGCATACCGACGGCATCCGATCTGTACTACTAGCATACGAGATATCAGATATCAATAAGACCTTGGACAGCCAAACTTTAGCTACTCTTTTGCGCCTGATATTAGAGCTAAACAATTTTGAATTCAATGGAATCCATTACGTTCAGGTTAGTGGTACATCAATGGGCACCGCCATTGGTCCTAACTACGCTAATATCTTCATGGGCTTGCTTGAGAACGAATTTCTAGCCGGTTGTGCTCTTAAAGGGACACTGAAGTGAATTTGTCAAGCTCCCGTTTTTGCTTGCACTGTGTAGACTGGCTCAAATTAGCCCACTTTTCATCGTTTTTACGATTGACAAATCGGTAATTATTTTACAAAGCGCGAAAGAAGAAAAACTACCATGCGCGGTTTGCGGCGGCCGCACCAACTGAAGCTGTGACGTTAGGAGGAGCGGGCACCGTGATTGGACGATGCCCAAGGTGAGCAACCAAACAAGTTTCGGTTTCGGTTCTGTAAAACACAACCGGTCGCGTTGTTGGATGGGCATTCTCAATGACTCAGTAATCATCGTACCGCGCTTCTGCCATGTTGTCAGCTGTAAAAATGCATAAAGATAAGCCTCCTAGGACGGCTTGGAGTCGTAGCATTCACTAGCCGAAACCTACGCAGTGCATGAACGCCCTCCGCGTACCCGTAGACGCCCAAATGTCATGCGCTTTTCCCCCATAATTGGAGCTTGCCTCCCTCATGCCTGTATCGTAAAAAGCGTGTTCGCACCAGGCCAAGGGTCTGTTCATTCGGGCCTGTGCCCACTGCCTGCAAGCAGTCGGTGCTTATGGCAACAGCACGCCAACGAGAACTCGCTAGCGCGCCATGCATGTGCCAGCCTGCGCGCGTTTTGTGAACTAGTTCGTGTAGCCAT